>NW_019101169.1:29683-165368 GCF_001856785.1 Myzus persicae | reverse complement strand
CCCCCCCAAAAAAAAAATAATACTAATAAACCCATGCTACGTATAGTTTTCAATCTTCAGTCTGGTATTATGAGTTTTTACAATTAAAGTCGATCTGATCAATCGCTTTAGTCTTATCGTTGAGTTCCTCAACCGACGACCTATAGCTAGTCCGTAACCTAACTTCCGACTGACCACGCCCGCGCAGCCGAGTCAAAACCATTTCACTCAAGTCGGTCCCCCTGAACCCCTCCTCTCCGGTTTATCCGCCGACATTTTATTTTTCTGTTGTCTCGGAGGGTTTAACGACCGAGCTAATCATTTACGTTGAAATACATAAGCCCTGCTGCCGGCGTCGTTGTCGTCCTATTGTCGGAATTAAGTTCAATCTAAATTCCTCCAGAGTCTTTGGAACCCTCTTATGCGTCTAACTTATTACGAACGTCTGCCACTCTCGGGACATTATCCATTTATGCCATTAGAAATCCTACTACTATTTATTTTTACCCCCTCGCGTTATTCGACTGTAAGTATACGTCATATTGTGATACTCTGATAATCTTTGACTTTATTTGAACATCATATTTTTTCCATAGTATGAGAGTATTATGCGTATTATTCTCGCATAATGTTTCATAAACCTATTCATAAACAGTTTGTTATTTTTTTTTGTTTAACGTATAAATTATAATGCTAGGTACACATTAAATAGTTGAGGCGGTGTAGGGCTGTAGTCAATCTTAAATCTAAACCACAATAAATGTTATAATAAATTGCGGTTAGAACGTTATTAATTGATTAACGTATTAAAGTTTGTGCATTCAATCACTAACGTACATAGAATAATTATAGTCTCTAATACACACCTATTGAATATAATATTAGCTTTGAGAAAAAAAAAGCCAAATAAGTCAAGTTTGAATAATCAGTTACTGCTCAGAGTGTTTTGACTACGGGGTTGGAATGTATCCATTTTACATACATTTCAGTAGGTATGCGTGTGGTTTAAAAATATTTAATGTTTGTATATTCAATGTCGATACGATCTCAATAACAAAGTTTATGAAAATACAGTTTTGCTGAATATTATGAATCAGAGCGTCCCGTGTCGAAGACTTGTATGCATAATTAATAATTTAATGGCATGTGCGAAGCGAAGGCGCGCGTCATTAAAAGTTGCAAACAGTTTTTTAACGCGGAGAGTAGATTTTTTTCGCACAAGACGCCAATATAGCGTGCAGTGCGAATGTTGAAATATTTCAAACATCGTAATAATTGTTGAACATCGCCAGAGGGCTGTGCTGCTTTCCGAGAAGTAGGCACTCGAAAACGTAGTTTATCGCGCAGAGCAGATCGACGGGTGTGTTTTCGTTTATCAACGGGGCGACGCACGAGGACGGCGGCGGCGGCGGCGACGACGACGACGATAATACATTTATTGAGTTTAACTGCGGTCGGCGTAACCCCGAAACAGACGACCCGGGTGGGCGTAGACGGTCGTCGATATAACCGGAATCGATGAGTGTATTACGGAGCGTACGTGAGCCCGTTATTGTTTTTGGCACGTTCTCCGCGGACTGCACTCAGTTTCGCCGGTGTGTATTATATCGGAAAAGAAATCGGCGCGCAGGCAGTGGCTTATTAAGTTATCCTGCGCCGTGTACCTGCCTAGCACGTGCAATCTGTCGCCGGGATTATTTTATTACGGGACCGTATAGAGGCGGTACTCCGCGGACGGCGGCAGGAGGAGGGGCAGGGGGGTCGTGGCGGGGCAGGGCGGGGCAGGAGAAAAGTAGAATAACGGAAACGGGCGAAGAGAAGAGGAGAGAGGGGGAGCGACGGAGAGTGAGAGACATCTGGACAGTAGCCAATGCTAACCAACCAGGTTATTACCAAGCACGCGCTACTATATTACTATACGGTATAACTATATAATATGACTGTTACGCTATTACATACCTCAGTTGCCACTACAAATCTTATTGTTGGAACACCCCGGTGTGCGTAGTGACTATAATAGGTAAAGAAAGTAAAGTCTTGTTTGTTACGTAATTTAGTTGGATTTTTCGCCGGGTAACGAGACGTTCATGTATTTGAATTATTTTTGATGGTTGTTCCCTAAAATATTACCCCGTTATTGTTTTGAGTATCGATAATTTGAAAAAATATGTTTCAAAGAGGTAATCAGAAAAAATGATCACACAATAAATATCTAGAGGGTTATTTGAAATGTATTTTACAGTCATTTTAAAATATTTTTTTTTGTTTTGTTTTTATTGTAAGAAATATACAATCTGTACCCTGAGGCATAATAAGAATATGGGCTAATTTACAGTGACACGAATGAGTTGTTGGAAGAAGCCACCCAGTAGTGACACTTTCTATACTTTTTTTTTACAATATTTATATTTGAAATAGTGAAAAATATAATATGATATAAAACTATTTTTGATTTAGAAACATCTATTATGATTTCATAATTGTATAATTGTTCACAGTGTTTTAGGGGGGTTTTGGGGGATTAACTTTAGAAATTAAAATATACTTTTTATGCAAACATAATGTAAAGACATTTTTTAAATACATTTTTGAACAACATTAATCAATGCGAAACTCTACGCTTGAGAGCTATTTAAAAAAGAATAGGTTTCCATTTGAATTCCTAAAGTTTGTCAAACCTTGTCAACACATATAAAACGGTAACACGTTTAAAAGAAAATCAGAGGAATAATCGAATACCTGTGTACTGTTTTTTCGTTTTTTTTTTTCCTAAAGTAAAGAATATGTGATCTGCTCATTCGAAAAGTCAAGCGACTTCATTGCAATTTTAATTGTATTTGAGTGACGTGTAGAGGAGTTATTTAGCTACTTTTTGAAAGTTACTTTCCCAGCACTGGGACACTATAGTAGCTGCTGGAACACTGGTTTGAGTCTTGTGGCATACAGAGTGGGCCACGTGGATTTTCCCCGATAGTCCGCTGCACTACCATGGCTACTTTGCACCCTGTATACGTGAGCCGACGGGTCGATGTTGTATTAATGGATATACCCACATAGGCTGCTGCGGTCGGGGACGAACGTAGGGTGATACCGAGTTCGATTTCATCTACAGCGACGACCAAATTACCGTTTTCCGATGACAATATCGTTACCGCCCGTGGACGGACGAAGGTGACTAAAATTGAGTGAAACCTCCGTCAGTAGGGTTTTCGCTTTTTAAAATTTTTTTTTTTAATTAGCATACTTATTTTTTATACTCTTAAAAATCGTTGAGTAAGTTTTATTCAATTAAATAGAAAACAATATATAATCACTAAAATATTCAACATTTTCAATCTCATTTGTAGTTAACGAGGCCTTTTTTTCCATCCTCCCGTTTTTGTTTTCGACGTAAAGTTAATGTATTATATTTATTTTAAATGATTTAAAAAAAAGGTTATCTCGCCTAACCTAAAAATTTTATTTTTTATTTAAATACTATTTTTCTTTGTTTTCTCTGTTAAATGTTTCTAATAAAACTGTTCTTGTCTAGCATTATATACTTACACTAGATTTACGTATTTTGATAAATGTAATTATTTGAACTCTTATCTTCAGCACACCCTAACACTCAGAGATAGAATCCAACAATGGTATATTGAGTGCGTATTGCATTTGCTACAATTCTTTTAACCAATATTATTCTTCATATACATAATGGTGATAGTAATATTACTGTTGTATTTATTATGAACTGAAAACGGCCAACATTGTATTGTATTACAATGCGAGTAAGATCCAAACAAACAAACAAATAGTTTTCTTCGTTAAATTTTTTTTCTACCGTTTTGTAAATGAATACATATTCTCAAAAAATGTATTGTTGTATTTTATCCTTCTCAGTTTTGTCTATTCATCTGATAATTATATAATTCCATGCACTTAGGTAACATAGTAAACATACAGTTAAATGAAAAATATAGTAACACAAATTTCAGAGTTATTAAATATTATCTTAGATTTCATTTTAATTTGCAGTGTAAAACAGTATTAACTGGATCAGATTTTAGTCCTAAGGCTTTTACTTTTTATGTGTCCTGTACTCTTCCTGCCTCCGTTGTTATTATTATGTATAATTACAATTCTATTATCACGAAATGTTTATAGAAGATATAACAATAATTTTTATAGCAAATGAAAAGCTAAATATTTTTTTGACCATTATTGCTTTGTGATTTTTTTCCTTTTTTTGGGGGGGGAAATAATAATAAAAAGCGATACTTTGTTTGTTTGTTGGTCGTTTTGTTTATTTACGAAAGAATTATTGTATTGTCTCGTTACTGTTATTTTATTACACGGGTCGTCCAATAGAGGGATATCCGCTTTATTAAACTTGACTATTTGACGGAGAGAAAATCCGAAATTATAAAACGGCGTCAAAAGAGTATATTGGGTTATAGTGTCATTTTACTTTATTATTATTATTATTATTAAAATAATCACTACATTAGGCACAAAATGAGACAGGGAAATTATTTAGTTTTTCGCGTACCCTAATGAAAACATAATAATGACTCGTTGTGCTCAGGGTTTAAAAAACGTTATTCTTATTTTTCATGTCACAATAATAATATTCTTATTGAAACAAATTAAATTTGCATTTGTGTATTGCAGTAAAACGTTATCCTCTCCATGATTGTCACTGGCAATGTTTTTATCTGTTAAGGATAAATTTAAAGGTTCTTATTTTTGAGCTGCCGTCTGTGCGCTGTGCAAAATTTAATCAAGAACGGCCATAATGTTTTACGACGACTTGATATTTTTATACGTCGCACAAGACTATGACTGGTAATTTGAATGGGACAGCGTCTCTAAAACCATTGCTTTCGCTACACGACAGACTCCATTAAAGAGACAAATAATATTTTATGTGGATCTGGTATGGTAATACAAGTCTGATTATTAGTTAATAAACACTCGAAGAAATAGAACTGGTCGGTTGTCGCATGCACAAAGACTAGCCATAGATGACAAAACACGACAGTTCACTACTTAGGAGTTAGGACAATTATAGCGTTCTATATTTAAACGGAAACCATTTTCTTTATCCTTAAATTTCATTTTTTGGCGAAAATAAATTTCAAAAAAATTACGAGCACATTACACGTAATATTAGGTAATATTACTTTTTAAAGAAAAGTAAATTCTATTAATAAACCGATAATTATAAATTTTAATATATACTTATATATGAATTTTCAATTCTAACTATTCGCCTTATTTTACCTATTTATCTTTAAAATATTTTTTTTTTATTTTTATTAATGATAAGGCTTCAACAGCTTAGGTTATTAGCCTACAGAAAGTTATAACAATGTGAAATTATAAATATTTACAACTTATTGTTTAAATGTAACTTTATAATATTATACCATATGAACTATCATAAAATGAAATTAGCCATTTTAATTAGCAATAAGAATCTTAAAAATATATGAATATTGTGTAAGTACTCTTAATTATCATCATAATTTATAAATTGTATAAGTGTATGATTAAAAGAAAAAATGTTCAGTTACTTAAATTAAAAACAAACGATCACGTCACTTTTTTACTATATCCATTCAAATACACATAGAATCATTTTTCTTATTATTTATGAGATTAAATGTTGGTACCTGTGTCATATATTTGTTTGTGTTAACTTCCTCTTATATAATGTAGTACTAGTACAATTAAAAATGTTTGAGCTCTGAATAAATTATCATCCAAATATGATATGTATGTAAGCACTGGAAGTACTTACATACTTATGTGCGCAATTGTACTTAAATTGCCTACTCCGAATGACATATTAAGAATAATAAAATATTCATTTTTATTAAAATTTTAAATTCTTCAAATGTTTTATATTTTCACGAAACGCATAATTCATTTGCCCTATTTGTTCATGTTATTCATATATTATTATTCATACTGACATGCATTAATGTAAGCGTTGGGAAAAAAATGGACGATTATATTATATGTTTTAGAAATAATACTTGATTAGAATATTCATTTATATACAATGTTTACTACCTATATAGATGAAATTAATATTCTATAACACTAACATCATTACAATTATACTACATTCTGTTGACGATGATAATATGTTCTTAGGATTTATACTTGAATTAAATCATTTTCAAAATGAATAATACGCACTTTTAATTTGAACTCAAATGATCATCTACTTTTAAGAGAATGTTTTAATAATGGCTGATCAGATTATTATTGATAAATCAATATTCTTATTCGACATGTAATGATAGTATAATTATGTTGGCGTAAGAATTTATTTTAATTAATATCATTGAAAAAAACTCTCAGTTAGTCAAATACAAATTGTAATTTTTTTAATACATCATTGATTCTCCTGAAACAATTTTAATATTTAAATTTGTATAATATAATACAGCAGTTTGAGATATAGATATATATATAATATAACATGATGAATGTAAAATTGATAATTTGATTCTTTAATTCTGTATACAGTACAACATGCATTGTTGCGATATTCGGTCTTATTTTTGTAATTGGTTGAATAAATCACATGGTATAAGACAGAAAGTCCAGTTTTGTTCAAGACGTCATGGCCTTTGAGTTATCATGCAAATGAAATAAAATATACTATATTTAAAAAGATTTTTTTAGTTAAATTATAGTTATAGGTACATAAAATTATTAAAATAAATGAATGTAAAAGATAAAAATAACGAGATTTAAATGAGCAAAGTTAACATAAAAACTTGGAATGGAAATAATTTAACTTTTGTTAATAGTAATAAACATAGTGAAAATATATGTATAAAGTATGTACAAATAGAAGGTTTAAGTTTGTTTTTCTATGTTTTATTCATTTTGTTTTAAGGAATAAAATATTCAGTACCGTTATCATTTTATACATTTTTAATAAACAAATGCCGTTCTGCATGCATATGCATTTAATGTCTATCTTATATGTTTTAAAGTTTTAGTAGTACCTACCTACGTTTTAAATATTTACGATTTTAAAATGGTACAACTTTTAATTTAACGTAGAAATTGTTTTTAGAAATTTATTATAGGTATTATCATTATAGTAGTTTAAAAATATATACAGATTTCAAATGTAAGTACTATAATTTATCTTCCTTCTCCAAATAATATCGATCAAATATGCTTATTTTGTGTTATTTCAAGACAGTGCATTTCAAATTTCAAATACGTCCACAAACAATATTTTTCAAACACATGGATCTATAGTTTTACGATTCAGAAATATTACTTTGTTTAAAAGCAATTTTTAGGTATAATTTTGGTATATTTTATAATTTACGTAGGTAATATTTTTTAATTATTACTCTTTATTTACAAATAACTAATTGTCCGTTAAGTGTATAATTGTATATGATAACTCAATTATAACCTGTGAATAAATTATAGTTAAAAGTTAATTATTATTATGATTATAAACGGTAGCGTTGTGTAAACATAAAACATTCTACACGCTTGTTCCTCCCTAAATTACCTACTCTAAACGTCATGTTAGAAATAATTAATTTTAAATAATGGTTTTACTCAAATAATACTCAACATAATATTTTTTTTGTGTCACAATATAAAATTTTAATTTAAAAAACCGGGTTTACTGCAGTAGGTATCTCGTTACCTATAATAAAACAAAACATATTTATTTAGGGAAATATCAATTGTATATGAATTAGTAGACAAGATTGGTAATAGTATCTAGGTATAACAACTGTAATAAAATCAACATAATATTTAATAATAACTAATGAGTCAATATACTGATATTTTTAATTTAATTTAAAGTACCTACCTACTTTAGTGATTTGATCAAAATTAAAGTTTTTGTGGTCTTGTATTTTAATATTAATCGTATATCCATAATTGTATTGATATAATATTTCGCTTTTTTTTATGGAGTACTTACGGTTTAATTTTTTTTTTTTATATAACAATGAAGTACATTTTAGTCTTGTGGTATCAGCTTTTTCTTTCTCATTGTTATGGAAAGACAAGAGAACACTAATCATCAATTCGCAATTATTTCTTATAAATGGTTGAGTTGTGTGATATACATATATGCATGGTGTTAAAAAGTAATATCTTAGCCTAGAAATCGATAAATAAATTTGTATTTCCATCATCCAAATATGGTGTAAATTACATATTTACCTATTCTTACTAATTCCGAGATACACACAATGTTGATTAATTTAATGGACCAATCAATAGCGACTGAATCGTGTTTATTGTACCATTCTCACTACTCATTCGTATTTGTCTAGTGATTGAGTATGCAAACCGGTCTTGTTAGTTTAATAAATTTTAAAAATACAAGTTTTTAAGTTCATATTTAATATAATAAATTAATAATGAACAAAAATAATAAGGTTGGGTTCGGTCAATGGATAGCCTTCCTTCTCGTGTATATCATTGTTTTGTATTTCTTTTTTATTTTATAATTTGCTTATTACGCCTTGTAGCATAGATTGTAAATATTCATCTAATAAAAAAAAAATAAACGAATACATATAATTGTATACAGAGTAAAATATAGTTACGTAATTGCCTTTATTAGTATTTTATGACATTCATTCATGTAATTTAATTACAAAAAATTATAGTTCTTGTTTGAAAAAAAATCGAAAAATCGCAACGTATAGACTTTAGATTAGGTTTATTGTAATGGATCTGTTAAATTTGAAATCAGTGATAAATGATTACATACAAAAAACTATTCTGAGAGGAGACTTGCACTATTTTATAAAATATTATAACTATTTATAAATTATTTTTGTATTAGTAATAAGGGGGGTAGGTTAAACTGTCTTTCCAAAAACAAATCGCATATATTATTTTATTGTGATAATTATAAAATTATTTCATAAATAATTACTAACCATTGTTAATTTATAAGTCACTACTGGCGTAGTAATATAGATCAGTGGCAATATGTTTCGTATAATTTGTTTTAAATTATTAAAAAACTTCAAACATTTTTGAAAATCATTTTATGTTTAATCATTCAATTTCAGAAAATGTTGAACGTAATAAATGTGCATACAATTTTTTTGACAATATACTTTAAGATCAACTGAAACACAAACATAAGGAACCTAATTAATTACATTTTCAACTTAAAATAATTTGCCATCATATTGACGAACTGTTGTCAACATTTTAACTTCAAGCACTTATAAAAGAAAAATATCAACTACATAGACAGGATATTTTTAAATTGCAAGAAAAACAACAAATGAGAATCATTATATTAAATATCAAAGGTTCGATTCAAATCAAAGGTAAAAATTGTTATCAAGATAATAAAAATGTCTTCTCCAAAATGCAATGCATGTACATTCATCGCTCCTCTCGGAATCTAAAAGCAATCGAAAAAAATGTGCAGTCTAGACAAATTTAACCATTCCAAATGAACAAGACAATTTTTGAACATAAAAAAATATGAAATATAATTAACTTTAATTTTATAAATTACAAACAGATTAGCATAATGCATTATCGTTGCTCGGAATACACGTCGCGCTGGAAAATAAAATTATTATTCAACTGCCATGGCCCACAATAGTGAGTCCATTTGAGTGCAAATAACCGTAGTTCGGTGTGTCCAGGGGAGGGAAATTATTACATACTACGCTTCATAGAGCCAGCATAAATCGTCGGATTTTAGTGACAATTAAATTTTATTTTTCTCCGACGCACGTGTACGCCTCCCGTTTAAAAAGAAAAACGATTATGGGGGTTTTTATATTTCTACTTATTTTTACCCTCTCCACCCAGTCGCTTTGTGTTTAATTTTCGATATGTAGACTATGTACCCACGCAGACTTTAGTACCGCGGAGGTATTTTATACGGCGTGGACGTGTTTTGAGTGCGAATTTCCCGGTAAGGACGAGAAAAGCGTTGGCCGGCGGCATGTGAAGGTGCGCGAGCATTCCCATCAATCAATTATGGACCTGACCCCAGCCGAATTTTATCGGCCAAATTAAAATGAATTCATTGACCTCCGGTATAATAGTGAACGCAATGAATTTATTTTATATTTATTTACTACACATAAAACGTATAGACGCGGGGCACCGGAATTTTATATGTGCAGCTCAAAAACACATTAATTTTCTGGTTTCCGGTTGCAGTTGACAAAAATAGTTTTTAAAAATGTATACGTTAAAATTATTAATTTGATTATAATTCACCCATTGTGTTCTGAGTCTGAAACTCTGAACTAACTTATATTATTGATACTAATTATATTACATCACCTTGTCGTCTAACTTGGTACAGTTTTTTATCCTTATGAATTTTATTTTTTTTAATTATTTACTGACGTAAAACTATCGAAACTTAAACAAACATTTATTTATATTTTTGACATCCTAGCCAGTGTGTAGTATGTAGGTAATACCTACCTGTGTATTGATGTATGATGATAAACAATTATTTACTTTTTTTTCCTTTTATATTGTAATTAATTATATTTTATAAATGTATGTTTACAATGTTTGCTTATTTTTCATATTGGTTTTTGGAATCTGTGTTTGAATAAGTATGAGGAGATAAGTAAATATTTACTTTAAACCTCAATAATATGACCCGCGAAGACAGACCGCCGCATAGTGTGAGCAGCATATAAAACAAGAAATAAGAGATTCTAGAAATCTGTACATTATTTCGATTGGAGTTTCCTTTTTTTTCTTTTCTTTTTTTTTTTTAATGTCCGTATAGTTATTACTATTTACGGACAAAAAACTACTTCGTTTAATCTTTTTCTCAGAGAAAAAAAAAGAATAAAAAGTCTTACGGATACTTAGTTCTAAATCCCTTGATAAATATTTCGCATTAAGACATTCTGTAGGTATGGATTCAGTACCTTAATAAAAAAAAAAATAAATATGTATTAAAAACGTCCTAGTTACAATTGTATTCTTATTTTAATCGAATTTTTTTTCACTACTATTTTATTATTAGATATGGTGTTATATATTGTAGTTTATGTTTCTTTTTACTATTCCGCATGACAATCTATAGAATTGTTTTATATTTTAATCAGATTATCAAGTTATCAACTGATCTCAAAAATGTTCATACTTTTACATTAAAATGTACCATTGCCATTAATTTTTCAAATAGGTATTATAGTGAATGCGTATTACTCCGAATTATGGCATACATATATAATACAGGGGACATTTAGTTGAAGTTTTCAGGTTGGGGGGAGATGATAGTAATATTTATAATTTATCACCCTAAAATGACAAGCTGATCAATCGTCCATCGGCTTATTAATACAAATTCACTTCAATTTGTGACTAAAAGCATTAATCACACATAATATGGAGAATATGGAGCACGGTACCAATATGATACGCTTTTGTTTTTTTTTTTGTATTTTACACAAAACTGGTGCAGTAAAATAATTCTTAGTTTTTGATTTTTATTAGATACACGTGTAGTGATTGATGTATTTGTGATAACCAGTAAAAAAAAAATGTATAAGTTTTCATCTTCTTTGAAAAAAAAAAAATTGCAGTTTGTAACAAATCGCAGGGCAGGGCATATTAGCACATCACATATTTTTACAACTTACAATATTTGGGGTAAACTGACCCGAATTATTCAATATACATTTAATATTATGATAGACCTTAGTATGAAACTTGTCCAGTTATTAATTATAACAGTTACCTACTAAATGAGTCCATATTGAATACGAACATTTAGCTAAAATGTTCCCACAATGTTATCTTTATTTACGTTCTAACAGGATTTGAACAACTGTATTTACCAGCAAGTCAATGTTGAACTGTAAGCTAAACTTTTTCTTAAAAACCATAAACTATTCTTCGAAAATTCTTGAAATAACGATGACTTTAAACTTAATATTATATCAACATGATAAAAATAAGAATCCAGTAAATGTGTATATAAAACATAACAGAGTTTTACTCTCATGTTAATATCTTAGCAGTTAACCTTAGGGAATATAATATTATTGTAGACTAAAAATTCATCGATAAAACGGATTTTTATCAATCGAGTTTTAATTTCTTGTATTTATTTATTAAAAAAAAAAATGTTATTAAACTTTCTTTTCAACGATAGTATGCACATTGCACATTTACACACATGGTTGAAACCGATAATTTCGTACAATAATTATTATGGTGTGACCAACTCTGTTGGACAGGTAATTGCTAGTTGCTACCTACCGTAAAATGTTGCCCTTCTGAAACACTATTCCCATGTATAACCCCCCCCCCCCCACCAAAAAAAAAAAATTACAGCAGTTTTCCATAATAAGTTTCAAGTAAAATCAAAATCATACAACTTCGATATGAATCCTTACTATCAAATCTCAATACATTTCCTCTAACAGAATTTTCTCCGTTAAATATTAATTTGGCTAATAGATAGTGGGTATATGTTCAATGACAATTCGGTTAAAATCTATTTGTCAATAAACACTATTTATCGTTTTAATAATTGATAATTGCGAAGGAATTAGAAACTTGGTATCACTCAGTCGAGTATTATAATGTAATAATATGTAGGTACTAATTATAGTTTTGTTGCCCTTAATTATTGCTTGTATACGGATATTGTAATTTATTATTGACGATCTGTTTTACTGATACTTCACCTAGTTTTGTGTAATTTTTAACGGATACAACATTACATATTTACTGAGTAGAAAAACAAATATATTTACTTTAGAACAATATTTAACTGTAGAAAATATTTACATTTATATTGTTTATAAATCATGTTTTTAAATTACACATTCAGTTCTCCTTAAAGAAAGACGATACATTTTATTTTTTTCTTCAGTTTTTAAAATATTATATTTTCTTTAACAATGAAAATTTCGGTGTTCCAATTTTCAGTTTATAGATGCATATATACCTACTACAAACTTTTTAGAATATATTTAAAAGCTATAGTTGCATAATATGGACAATTTAGTTTAGTTGCTAAGGGATTATCATACTTATTGATCACATTATAACTATATTATTTTAAATACACATTTTTAGGATTTTAATTAGAATAAAATTACCTGCCTACTAAATTAAAAATGTTAACACTATTGAACAAAATAAGTGATGTATTTTGTAATCAGATTTTGGGAAATTGTTTTTCTTTGAGGATATTATAAGACTTTATTTGATAAATTGGATAGTCTTATACTGTATATTCTACCCCAGAAACCATGAACTGTAACTTTAGAATGTTTTATTTAAATAATAATAAGTTCTATATTTATTGATGATAAATTAAAACATAAAAAGCCAACACAGTTCTTAGTACACAGAATAAAACTACTCCAATAACATGAGTTAATAACTTTTCGGATTTAATAGCTTTATTTTTAATGAACATTTTAATATCAGAAATATTTAATCAGCCTTAAAGTAATCATGTTTTCAATCATTTTCAATTTTAGTTTTATATAAGCTTATGCAATTTAAAGATAATATTATACTTAAAAATTATCTTCCATTTGAAAAGAAACCTATGTTTTAATTATTTTGTTTTTGTATTATATAAATACCTATATACTAATCTAAATATATATTATATATATATTTACATTATATTATAGGTATAAATATGCATAAGCTATATTGAAATGCTCCGGCACATTTTAATTAAAAGAAGTATTTTCTTTTTCTTTTAGCGTATGAAATACATGTTGTCCGAAAAGTAATTTAACACCACCCAATATTTCCGAAACAAATTAATAATTGTATTTTTTTCCGTTCTGAGATGAAAAATACTTTTTAGTTAGGTACATTTAAAAGTTTTGATGTATATTGAAGGATATTTTGATAAAAATTAAGTTTTTTTTTATTTAAAAATACCCAATTAGCTAGAGTAGATTTTAAAGATTACATTCCTAGTGGCTGCACGCACTATTATTACTCAAAAGAATAAAAACAAGGGAACTCATTGCTCTGTCGTATAGTAAGTTTCTAGTGTACCTCGTTATCGTGTAGGTCACTGCAATGGAAGTAATGAATTGAATTCAGTGATAAATCATTGTATGCGAAAAGCGATTCTAAGCTCAGTTAGTACCTTGCCTGACGGTATGTCATCCTCTATTTCTAAAGATATTTTATGATATTAGGTACCTACTATATTAGTAGTGGTTTCAACTAAAAACTTACCGAGACTGTAAATGGCACTCATCTTCCATACCAATTTAGTTATGTATTATTATATATTAATTGTAAGAATTTATAAACAATTTAATTCGATTAACATTCCTCAATGGCTTTTAGTTAAAATAACGCTTTCTAAAATGTCTTAAAAACTTCAAAATATTTGTATTTTTTTTTCCTAATATTGTAATATGGTCACCGAAGTGCAGTAAGTCACCATTATTTGCTTTTATTAATAAACATGTTTAGTCCAAATCAATATAATTTTAATGAAAATATATTGAAATAAAATAATGTCAATTGATACAATATATGGTTTATACTATGCAAATGTTTACATTATTATTTATTCGTATCATTACTAGTGGATGATGTAGTACCTACAATATATTATTTTGTTTTGGAACAATTTTTTTAAATAATAAATTGGAAAGTGAATAGTTACTTTTGTACAATTCTCATAATAGTTTGTTATGTGTTCTATATTAACCATTAAATGGTTAAAACTTAATTTTTTTGTGATGGAGATAAAAATTACATATTTTGTAGTTATAATATTATCATTGATAAATTATCAATAAAAGGTTGATATACGTAAACGTCTAAACTGATGTACGAATACAACGTTATTACGTCGATGGATTTGAAGTATTATACAATTAAAAATAAACAAAAACATTATTATAAAGTATATTATATATTCGTTGCTTAGAAAAATATAAGATGGAACATAATATTATTATTTGAATACAAATAGTACGTAGTAAAATTATTATTTTTATTATTTATTTTCAGATATAGAATTTGTGTACATTTGCTCATCCCACACATATAATTGGTTGTGTTCAATTCAAATTTTAAAGAAAATATATTATAACTCTGAACGATGTTATACATTATATAAGCAGTAACAGCTTTCATATGGAGTATTCTACCGTAAAATAATCTGGATTGTTCGTGATCATCTTGGCAAACAAAACTTAACTGTGAATTTATATCAAGTTTTGTTTAAAACTAAACAAATCTTACGCCGAAACTTTGAAAATGCTTCAAATAACTTTTAGAATTACGAGTGGGTCAAATATATTGTAGTAAGAGATTCATAGAAGTTATGGGACGACTAAGGCCTTTGATTCGTAAACGTGCATAATTTGGTATGTTAATATAACCATGGTTTGGTAAATTTGGTAAAATTGGCCACTATACAACTGCTGGACTGTGTGATCGATTTTCGATGATCACCGATATGAAATATTAAAATACGTTTTGTGTTATAATTTGAATGAAAATGCATAAATAAAAAACCTAATACATATTGTATAAGTATCAAAATATTATCATTAACTGTGAAAGTTATAGTTCTAAATTCACTAAAATGTTTAAAAAAAAATTATACGAATTATCTGTTAAGAATCAGGATTAGTAGAAAACAGTAAACTCTAGAAATCGAATATTTAATTATGTCAACCAAATACAATTTACTACACAAAAAATCACTTGTCTTGTACTTTACACGCTATAAAAAAAATTATGGTTTTTTTTTTTTTAGACGAAATTATTGATTACCTATTACAATATAATAGTTTATTTTATATTCTATAATCTTGTTAAGTCGAATTTTATAAAAATATCTCTTTTAAAACTTACACCATATGTCGTTTTTAATTACGATAAAACTATAGGTTTATAATTTAAACTATACTTATTATACTGCAAACTGTTACCTACGTTATTATTTATCTTTTTTAACACATATAAAAATATTATAAAAAACCACATTGTACTTTGGAAATTCCATAAATTGTTTCAAAAATATGATGCTTGTTTTTGAGTATTACGCATTCTATTTTTGAACATTTTAAGATATATAATATGAATTTAAGAAATGTACAGAAAATAATATTTAAGTGTACAATTTTTTTATATTATGTAAATATTACAGTATTTTTTTTTTTAATTCAAACCAATTGATATTAATTTTCATCAACTCAGCCTCGAATTAAACTTAAAACCGGGTAATAAAATCTATGAAATTTAAGTCTTAAACTGTATTAAATACTACAGCTCAAAAAAAAACTCGTTTAAGTAACGTGAATTATCCGTTAATATAAACGATAAAGTGCTCGAAAAGTGGAACGATATTAAAAACACTTTACATTTTCATAAATATAAAATGTTGGGAAAAAAATACCGGTGATATAAGAACGTTATATTCAAAAACATGTAATTTTCAAATACTTAAGTCTCCGGGATGAATTGGGTTATTATGTTATAAATAAAATAATAACGGCGAGCGTACAAAAGAAAACGACGTAAATAATTGAATAGGTATATTAGGCATACGCACATATTATATAGACATTCCATTTACGTTTAATTTGTTTATCTTGGGCCACTTTGAGGTCGGTAAACTCTCGGGACTGCGAATATTTTAAATAATTCCGTTCGCATTGTGTACATAGGATATGAATGAAAAATGCCGAGATTTCGCGAAAGGTTGGCAATTTGTTTTCGCGGCCATTGCCGGTCGCTAAATCAGCACTGTCCGGCGGCGCAGGGTTTCCGGAGTCCGCCTAATAAAATCGCATCTAATTAAAAACAATAACAGTAAATCACGGGCGGGCTCCTCTTCCTGATCGCGGGGCCCCGCGAATGTAAATAAAAACACACGACCGAAAAACCGGACGTTTGGGAAAACTATATGCATTATATATATATATATATATACACTCGCACGCACGCACGCGCGCGCCCGGACGAGGGGAGAGAGGAGATAAATTATATATTATACTATTATAGTCGACGGCGTAAGACTCGCGTACGGCCAAAGTTTACCGAGTTTTTGTCGCTTTTCCGCGTCTAGACTATGGGCACCTACTTACGTCACATTGTGCATATATATATATATATATGTGTGTGTGTGTGTGTGTGTGTGTGTGTGTGTGTATATGCATACGAGGCCGCCGTCCGTGAGTTATTGTCTTACGGTACAACGGCCGTAGCTAAAACTTACTATCGGTTATAAAATGTGAGAGCTTTTTTTTCTTTTCTTTTTTTTTCTCATCACTATTTTACATATTATTATACGAGTCGGGTGTCGGCGGGCTGGCGGGCGTGTGGGTGGGTGGGTGGGCGGGTACATTACGTATAGGACCGCCGGCGCTCGGCCGTATACAGTTCGGGTAGTGCTGCAGTCTCTCCTTTTTTTCACCTTAAATGCGGATTCACTCGTGTAGAACGAATCTATCTCAGTCCCCGAGCCAACGGATTTGTTGCTGTAGCTTTTTATACACACACACACACACGCGTGGTAGGTACGACGAGGCTACCGTATAATATAATATATTACGTCGTGTACGGCGTACGAGCTTAATGAAATTCTACGAACTACCTATTTGTTGTAGTCGTTGTATACGAGTATAATAGTGTATTATACAGTCCCGCGACGTTTGCGCGAACCGGCGGGAGACTCTACGGCTGATAGCCGGCATTAACGTTATTGGTTTCCGAATTTGTATACGAAAAACCAAACGGGTCCCGGCAACGGGATAATACATATTATAATATGCCTCCGAATGATAATATAATAAATGGACGATTCGCTGTGCATAAAGCTCGGGAACGCGTGCGACGGTGAATCGTTTGTTTAATTATGATGTGTTCATTAAAAGCACACTCTATATAGGCCTCCGGTAAACAACTGTACGCACAAGTGCCGTAAACAAACGTCGAGAATTCGCGTGCACGGAGGAAAAACAAATCGGAAATTACAAAACATTTAAACGGGAACGACCGCACGATAATATTATTATTATTATTGTCGTTAAGAATAGCCGGAGGAAAGACACTGATGTTCTACACCGGCGCTATCCACGTCGTATCCTCGACTGTCGTCCGGTCGGTGACACAATAATATCATTATTGGTACGTGCAAGTATAGAGAAATAATACCTAGCTGCGTCTTGCGCAAATAACAGGTAGGTACACTGCACGAATATTAGTTATTAATATTAGAACATTTTTATTCCCGCCTTAGAATCAGGTACGCCTGCCGCATGCCTCGACAATGCCGCAAATCGACTCTATCTTCAATTTTTAACACACGACACTTTAGTCAGATCAATTTTCTGTGTGGGTTTGGACGTTTCAATGCGGTTTATACCGCGCACTGTTTAGACGCGTTGGCGGTCGGCTCTTTTCAGATAAATATTCTTCCGTGCCCATCGTGTTAACATAGATGCAATAGTATGTAGTAAGTAGGTACCTAATTAATCTCATTTTTCGCCGATCTGCCCAAACAAACACATATCATATTTCCGTGCATAATAATATGTGTGCACTTCGCGCGTTATGTATTAATACAATATTGTTCGTACTACAAGATATTGTACGAAGCGACTTATAACCAACAAGTTTAAGGTCTTCCTCGAGACTCATGAATCACGGGGGTTTCTCAAAAGGGTCTATTCTTAATACGTGTTCATCATCGAGAAAGCGGTGTTAAAGATTGCACGAATGTTTTATTATGGAACCTGCTAAAGATAGTTTTTAACCGACATAGATACCTAACTGTGACGATGTTTTTACACCGTAATAATCGTTTGTTTTCCTGACAATATTATTATGAAATACGACTATAAGTAGTTACCTACTCTATTGTGAACACAGAGCACAACACTTCAGTTTGCACTTCACATTGTTTGAAGACTATGTTTGCCTCTTTTAGGCTGTACGACTAACTGAATACCTGTTAAAGATAATATATAAAAAAAACATTTCATCGATATCAGCGGGTTATTTTTTGCTCCAAAAACGATGAAATATCGATTTCGATACTGAAAACAAATAGGTTCCCGAGTCTCAGTCGATCATATTATTCGATATTTTTTTAGGTATCGTGAGATATTTTTTTTTAAACAAAGTTCACGATAAATATTATAATGTTATGTTTTCGTTTAACATGTTTATTTACATACATATATGTTTGTAAATAGGCATGTACAACTATATGGCGTATTAGTTCGATCTGAACAGAAATACGCCTCTTGGTTTTTCTGTGAAACACCATGGAATCAATACTTAGTAAAAAAACATGTCGTACAGAAGTTTATTCACCCTCGACTAGTAAATCCGAAAAGGACACATGCAGGTACTTAACAAATATATTTGAAATATTTCAAACCGATAAAATATTTGTTATTGTTGTAATAAAATAATACGATCAATGTGAGTATCAAAGTAAGAAGTAAAAATAAGTATAGGTAGGTATAAAAGAATATTATAAAAAAATTGTTGAATAAAATCTCATGACTTCAGAAGTCACTACCCACTATAACATGGATTTATAATTGTTCAACCATTTAATAAAATCAATAATTCGATCTTATAGTTTTCGTTCAACATTGTTTAAAACAATTGCTTTATTCAAATATAATAAACATTTTCTGGACATAAACAGATAAATTATTGAAAAATTCAATAACTACTATTCTACGTGATTACTATTCGCCGATTAAAAAGTATTAAAACAAAGTATAATTATAAAATCGTTAGGTTTTAATTGCGAACTAAAATATTAAGTTTCGAAGTAGCTAACTATTAATAGTAAATTAAATGGGAGAAACATAATATTTATAATGAAACTGTAATTTAAATCGGAAACAATGTGTTAACATTAAAAATATGTTCGTAACTGTAAGTTCTCAATTTTTGTAGCAGTTCTGGTAATGAGTGTAAGTATCTTGTATTTAAGCATTAGTATATAAACATTGATTTTATGTAACTACTATCAGTGGTATAACATTTACAATATTTTATTCTAAAGCCTTTGTTAATTTTTAACTTGGGCTGAAAAACCACCTCAATCATAATCTCATTTAAATTAAACATTTAAAGTATATTTTAAAGTAGTAAAGGTAATTAATATAAATATAATATACGAGTAATCGTGTACCTATGATTTTATGAATGTTATTTAAATGTATTATGCATTTTCATTATAACGTATTTATATTTAATTACCTTAAAAATTTGTAATTATTATAACTGAACTTAATTATTAACGCCTTTTAGATTTTTAAACAATACTAATTAGTAGCTTACTAATATTGATTATTCATAAAGGCATTATAATAACAATTATGCAGCCGAACTCAATATGGCCATTAAAATTAAAACCATACACGCCGCCAATTTTCACATTTAAACAATTAATCAATCCATATTAGTTCTTGTAGTATTAATATTACCTACCTAATCAAACAGCAAAAAAACTCTCGCCGAATAAAAATGTTTTTCTCGACTTTGATTCAGGCAATGGAAAGTTTTATATTAAATCTCAAATATTTTGCGAATATTATACCGTTCACCAAAACATTATTCATCGACTCGTCGTATGGATTTTAGTAACATCGCAGGTAAATAATAACTACAATTACGAAAAAATATAAAACATAACGTAGATATTAAGGAACAATATTTTTTAAGACAATAAAATATTAAAAATCTCATATCAATTTGTGATAAACGAATAGGATTCGGTTTAATCGATTTCAACCTTGAGTGTCGGCACACTCTCGGACATACTGACATTGTAATTCAAAAACTAATAATGACGATGGAAGTAGCAGTTAACGATGGTGATTATAATAATGATAATAATAATATCAATAATACGGCGGGACCTCTGCTTCGGGATTCCGTTTACGGCGATTTTATTTATTCGTTTTTTCTCGGTAGGCCATAATAATAATAATAATAATAATAATAATAATAATAATATTTTAATGTGATATCGCGTCGTGTGAACACCGTCGAAAAAGTTTTTCGCGGCGGAAATTACTATAATGGCCCTCGAGCGTTACGGCGAGCACTTTCAGACGACAAAAAACACGTCCGATAGACGGGTTAGCGACGCGCTAATTACGCACGGCGCCTGCAGTATAATAGGTACCTATGTGTTGCATTATCGCAGCATTCTTGGACTTCCCAGGGAACACGTGACATTTGACACGAGGACCAATACTGGTAACGGTGAACTGTAAACTAATCGGAAACCCCGCCGTGGGGTGGTGGTGGCAATTCGAGAGGGCGAAGCGTTGGACAATCGTAGTGTTCCCGAGCGGGACAACTTTTTAAACAAAAGTCGACGCGCCCGCATATGGATATCACGTGATGACACTTTTGTGTACGGTAGTGATTTTATTTTTAAATTGTATTATTTTGAACAAAAATCTCTCATCGTTTGAGGGCTCGATGAATGTCCAATGAGGCCGTAATGCTAGTATTATAATACTACATGTGATAAGTTATAAGTAGAGTTAGGATGCTAATGACTTTTACATTTTTTTCCCTCTGATTCTATACAATGCCATGCTAACTAAAAATTTGTTTCATGATGCAGAGTATTCCAATTAAATTTAAATTTTTTTCGCATTTTTAGGCATTTTTAGCTATAAATGCTTTTTTTTTGTTTTTGAACGTCATTTATCAACATTTTTATGTCATTTTTTCATCTTGTAGGTCATTTTTTGTAATTTTTGTACAATGTGGGGCATATTTCTTAAATGTTAGATTAGAGCAAGTGTTAAACACAAGTTTAATTTATTTTTAATAATTTTATATAATGCTTAAAATGTAAATGTATACTATTATTTATTAATATTATAATTTATAATTCATATACTTTAAATTACTATTACACCCATACATCTAATAAAAATTATTGTTTGTAAATATATTTTTTGAAGTTTTTAGGGCATTTTTGCACTTTTTCTAGGGCAGTTTCGCATTTTTTTTTTTTTAGCGCATTTGTGTGTGTTTTTTAGGTCATCAATATCCTAACTTTAGTTATAAGTTAAGACCACACAACGTACCCTACACATTCTACAGTGAAACCTCTAAATACCAGACACTCTCGATTGCTGAAATTTTGTCCGTTATTTGGAGGTGTTCAATGATTTAAGAAAAAAGGCCTTCAGAATAGGGATTCACTGTGTAAGAGTAACATAGAGTTACCGCGGTCATCACTCGACCTGTGGTAAACCTATATTATATTCGACACATTTGTGCGGCGTTTTGTTTTTAATAAAACTGATTTCATATAATTATACCCAAATCTTTGCCAGTTTTCCATTATTCACCTCATGTAATCGACTTTTAAAACACAATAATATAAAAGGGATTGTTGCTCTGCTGCATAGTATGTTTTGAACGTACGTCGATTGATTGTGACACTGTGATATAGTAGATGTGTCAAGTCTTAATTGATTGTTAAAATATCAATGTTTATGAAAAACGATTCAGAGCTGGTCTATCAGCTTATATTTTCGAAGATATTATTTATTAATTATTAGTAATCAATTTTCCTATTTGTAATAAACGAATATCGTAGGTTGGACTCAATTGGACAAAATAAATTGCCATATGCTATAATATAATTATAAAATTGGTTCACAATAGAACTTGTTAACTATAGTTGTTATTAGCATTATTTAAGACAATGCCGACATACCAAAGAACATAGTGAATAGTTGGAAAATCGTGTAAACATTTAAACTTCATACACTTAAAAAAAACTGTATCTGTTTATTTTAAATATTTTTAATAATTACTTTAAGTATCACTTACGAGAAATAAATAATGTTAAATTACCATACATTTTCTCTGAGTATATCATTTTTTATCAACATATTGTAAAAAAAAATTTATTTTAAATACCTATATTATTTATCGATACTAATTAGGTGGCTTAAAATTAGTACAGATATTTCGAAAATTCTGTTAAGACGTATAGAAAATAATAATTTAAGTAACAGTTGATTGTTTAAGTTTTCCACTTCTGACTTTAATTTTAATCAGGTACAGTAAAATAACCAAAATATTTGAATGAAAAATCGTTAGTTTTCTTATAAATATCTGATTACATAAAAAATTTACTTTAAAATGATCATAAAAAAGGGATGTGGATTTATGCTTAACTTTTTTGTTAATTTTTGAAAGGAAAACTTATGAGACATTTTGTATTAAGTTTTCGAACTTTTAAACCAGGCTTATATGTTTTTATCAATGTTTAAAGAAAAAAGTCAAACATTTCAGATGTCTATAAATTTCTCAAAAACAAACAAAACAGTATGGAAATTATACACAATCTAGAAATGTTCAATACCTGTTAAATAGTTAACCATTTTTACTACAGCATATAAGTGATGTGTTAGATACTCACATCCAAAAACAGTCTAGTTATTTTTAAGACCAATAATTATAATACACTTACATAATTGCTCCGCTCAAAATCGATTATAAAAGTATCATTTATCAATGAATTAATTTCTTATCCATTTTAATATTATATGCATATAATGTCATTAATCGATACATCATGTATGTTTTTTATCGATGCCTATAGAAAACATAAGTCTACGAACATCTAGAGCATTAGATCATCATTAAAGATAGGTACTAAATTTTTATTTTATTAGTACAGATTATTACGGTGCTGTATTTCATAAATTTCAATTTGAACTTACTTCACGAGTACGTGGATTTATATTATATAAAACTTAATTTATGGGGGGTTAAATGCGTTGAATAAAGCCTTGATATTCCCCGCGGACTGCCTATCTTAAATGTTTGTCCATAATATTTATGTATACACAAAATTATCCCATATTTTGAAAACAATGCAACCGTCTTCAGAAAACTAAATACAAAGCGGACAAAAACTTAAATCTTAAAATTATTCATATCTTATAACTGAATAGTAGAAGTTTTCTGGAGTAATTACAATGTGAAAATGAATAATCAATGCCGTGAAAATAGTAGTTTAAAAGTTAACACAAAATAACTATATTGTAAATAATAGCTGAGTTAATTTTTTGGAATACTTCGTGTATCCAATTTCGTTATTTATTGATAGTAATCATTAAACATTTGCAATATTATGTATGCTATGATTTTATTTTATTTTTAAATTTTCGCAAGCTGTTTGATCGTTACATTACAAAAAATGTGACGTCCTCCTCTTGGTCTGGTCTGATGAGAGTGTAAACAATGCGATGAATGTTGAGTTAGAAACTCAGTGAGAATTGCATATTATATTTATTAAGTACTTAATCTAATGGTCATAATTATATTACTATACCATATTTATTATATAGTAAAAACATATTTAATCAAATATTATATCGTGTTATTTTGATTTTAAATAAAAATAATGCGCAATATATACGTAAATAATATAATAATAATTATGTTTATTTGATCTATAGCTAATGAGTAAAGTTTATAATATTTTAGTCAAACAAGTTTTGATCTTGCTCAAAATTATGTGATGTTGGTTTAGTATATTATATATAATAATATACACATTTACTACAGTTTGGTGTATTATTCTGTTAAATGTAACATGAATAATAAATTATAATTTATTTTAGGATTATATTTACAACATTGTTTTTTATGTATTAATTTTCTGAGAGCCATCATCATATTAAACATAATATAATATTTTAATAGTAGTGCCAACTCGAATAATAACAAGTAATTTTAAATAAATTATTTATTTAGCAGTATTATAGCCTATAGGTCATGAATAATGAAGATAATCCTTTTTAAAGCTGGTTTCCAGACCTCAATATTATGAATCGTAATCCGTCGTACGACCGTCGTATTGTTGTTGAATAATGTGTTGTACTTTCTCTGGACGTTATGAGACTATTATTACAATATTATTGTTGTCGAAGAACAAAATCAACGTGTCTCGTACTGAACCACAATGTAAACATATTATTGTCAGTTATCGTTTACACAACACTGTGAGCATTATTTGTTCAACACTGACTTATATTTTACATAAAAATAGTTAGTAGAGTATAAGACACAACGCTGTATTTAAATTCACAGAATTATCATATTTTTCATAAATAAAAAAAAAAATAACTGGATTTATCATCGTGTCTGTCGTAAGTAACGAGACAGAACATTTTAAATTTGAAAAAATATTTTACAGTAGCCAGTTATGTGCAGAGACAGTGAAACATTATATTTGTAGGTAGATAATATTTTATAAGTTCTGCCGAATTTGTTTTTTCTTGTTATTTTTACGCAATACAAGACGTACGTACGACCAATGCGTACCGGCGAAGAACAACCCTCGTTTGTAGCCTTGTCATCCCGAAATAGGTCCATATTTGTTTGTTATTTATGTATTATGTACCTACATTATTCGACCATATACATATATATATAAGCACGGTGCAGTTTCGATTCGGAAATTACTACCTATATATTCGGTCACGTGTGTAGAGAAGAAGTAGTTTATCAACAAATCAAACGCCAGCACTTACCCTCCCCGAATCGCCGTTCTTTATTCAATTGGCCGTGCCGTCAATGGGGTCGACTATATAATTCCGAAAGTTCCGAAAAGAAATGCAAATGACAGAGAACTTTCTCAACACGCGAAATTAAGCTATTCATACAGCCATGTAATTTTAAGCCGATTCCAAATGACAGACACAATTCGCCCTCGCAGGTTATGAACTACATAATATTATATTATATTTATACTCGGTACGTCCACCGTGCGTCACTCGAAAATCGCATTTTTCAATCGCTACATTTTGTTAGCATCGGATTCAGTTACGGTTTAATGTTATACTGTCCTTTTTGCAGGCACAGACATTTAAATCGAACTCAGTGCAATATTATCACTGTTTGAATACGCGGCTGTATGACGTGCGCAACGCACATGGATAAAGTAAGCTGTCTTCGGGTTCTTCGTTATTATTTATTTTAGTGATATGGATTGAAGTAACGAATTGTAATATTTTATACTGGGCTGTGTACTGGTATGCGCTCGTAATATTCGTCAATTATTTCTTCATAAATTTGTTTTGCAATTATTAAAGGGCATCAAAATCTTGAACGCGGAAATCATTTTAGACCCGAGCAATTTCAATCAGAAGATTTCCGAATAATTACACAATATTAATTAGGTATTTATTAGTCATTACCATTACAAATTACCTTGCAGTACGAGACGTGAATACCTAAATATTTCTATTTCCGTCAGTCCATAACAACCTTTATGATTTTACATAATGTTATTTTTAATGAAAATCTCAGCCGTTTTAGCTTCTAGGAAATGAACTAGTTATTTTTTATTAATAATAACAATAATAATTTATTTGATTACAACCCATTAAAACCCGAACATTTAAATACGAATTTCAATAAAATAACTATGTATTTTGTGTAAAGAATTTTAGCAATGGATATTATAAATTTATAAAGCCATGTAAAAAAGATACGGCTATTTTTGTTTTATAATAATATGTTGTCAAAATAATAATTTTTTATTTCTTTTACACTGCGAGCGAAGTCGAATAAATTACAATTACAGATATTAAATTAATAAAAGTGTCAAAATTAGTACAAAAATAACATATTACAATTATTATTATAACTATTTTTAGTATTTAATCATATGTAATACCTAATTGTATTTGTTTATTTATAATTATTCTCGTTTGTACCGAAATACATTTTTTTTATCTAATTATGTCAAAATATATATATTAAGATAACATTCCCAAAAATGTCTTAATTATGATGTATATTTTTCGATGTTCACTTTTAAATATTAATGACGAATGTTTTTCCATTTAATCATATTTTCATTTTATTCTCTCTTACTCTAATAACCTTCAATTTATTATTTTTAAACACTATACATATTGTATATAACTAGAAGTGATTCACAATAGAAATACAAGTATTATAGTTAGTATCTAAGGATGTTAAAAAATATGCTTTTACAATCGATAATCTTCCATGTAAATAAAAATGTATTTGAATATACTAATTCCGTTATAATATACAGTAATACACATGTAATAAAATTAAATTGATCTGTTAGTAATTAAATTTTTTTTATCCTCGCCAACACATGTACGCTGTTGGTACGGAGGATAGGACACTTGTTTTTTTATTCTTTGCCTAAACCCGGATGGCCCCCTATTATTGAATGTATCGATTTTAAAATTCTCATACCTAACTTTCTTCAGAAATATAATTTCACAAAAAAAAACCCCTTGTGAGACTCTAGGTCGTATTCTTGCTACCTTTAAATGTGATAGGTAATAGGTAAATTAACTCTAATGTTAAAAAATTAAAAAGTGCAATGAATTTTGTTGAATGTAAGCTTTGTTGTGTTTTAAAACATTAGTACCTATAACTTATAATAAGTTACTGACATTACGTGCTGGTACGACGTCTTCTAAGAGCATGGTCTAGACTCTAGGCCTCTAGGGTTTATCCTTAGAGTAAGGAAGTTTAGTAATACACCGTATTAGTATGTATACTGTATTCCTGATATATGGTGTTATGACATACCTTTGTTATTATTTTATTACTTGGTTTGCTATCCGGATGCGATTCGAGTACAAACATTTTAGTCAATAATATGATATATACAACGCATTTCATAGGTATGCTATAAGACTATTCAGACTATAAGAACAAACATAATATTTTTATTTTTTTACAGTAAATAGGTACTATACACTAGTGGCGTGTTGAACTCATTTTTGGGGATTAGCAAAAATGTATACAAGATACCTACCCACCCACCACACG
Organism: Myzus persicae; assembly: GCF_001856785.1. Taxonomy (NCBI): domain Eukaryota; kingdom Metazoa; phylum Arthropoda; class Insecta; order Hemiptera; family Aphididae; genus Myzus; species Myzus persicae. The sequence goes on along the minus strand of NW_019101169.1, from coordinate 137,537 downwards.
TCTAGACAATCGTAACGAGCTTTCCAATACAGCAAAAAATAAAAAATAAAAAATTTGATTGGATTTTCGCATGTATAATCGTATGTACCTACTTAATTAGTTTATTTATTACAGTGTTCTCATTAATGCTCTTGTACCTTGATTTGTGTTGTGGTGGTGTATGCAGAATTGGGTATTTCATTGCAGGGGGAACACCCACCAAACATTTTTTTTGAAAGCACAATTTCTCCAAAATAATACCCACGCCACTGCAATATATACAATCACAACCTGTACATCAAATAGGCATATAATATAATAATGTGCTTAATACTTATTAGTTTTTTATATTTTGCGCAACACAACAAATTATGCGGACTACCTATATGGTTATGCGTATTACCCCCACGGCCACGTTTTACCTTTGAACCGATTCATTTGTATGACATTATATGAAGTAGACCACTGCTGCGATTATGGTAATAATATGCTGCTCGTATGCTAACACAATAAATGATTAATATCTATTCGTCCCATCGTTTCACGTACAAATAACTGACTCGCGGTAATATAACGAGTGTGTTCTGACGCGGAGACGAATGTATTTCATACTTAAAAGAATACATATATATTTATATTATATAGGTGTGTACACACACACACATGCACACACTTTTATTAAAAAGAGAATAAATGTACAAACGAGTTTTTACATTGTTTACGTATAGTGAGGAATAGCAGTGCACTGATAAATAATAGAAGCGAGACAGACCCGGTCGTAATCGACTGAAAGCTTGTGCTCAGTTGAACAGCGGGCATTATATAGTACTATGTTCATGTAGCCTGCGTCTCTCATAGAAGTTTTAGAACAATATTGTTTTGTTTAATGTTCGAAATTTAAAACATACTACATTACAAAAATGCACGACGCTCGTTACGCATAAAATAAAATAAAGTAAAATATGATGTTATGGGTAAGCCACACAAATTGTGTGCGAATTTTCGACGTTTTATTTGTTCATTTAATACATTTAATTTAGCAGACGTTTATCGTCGAAGAATATGAGAGTGTTCTCAATATCATTATAAAAGCTAATAAATTAATTTATTGACTAATATACTTTTAATAGTCGAAATGATTCAATATTGAAAAAATATTTTTATGCACATGCAAATAGGTCCCATTAAAAAAACCATTTTCATTTTTAAAATACCTATAGATTTCATAAACAGTGGAAATTGGTTGGAAATGTCAAATAACAAAAGCAATGTCACAAAAGTCCATTTCAAATTATTTATAACGTACATCACATAAAAAATTCACCCCAAGGTACATCAAATTATTTATCAACAACATAATATTACTATGTAAAATGATCGATACAAGAAAAATTTATATTTTGACATTATGAAATTAGTATTTCACAGCTAAAATTATAGTAATACTCGGAATCAATGACAAGGCTGATGTACGCAGAGCACTATTGCCTTAGTGTACCAGCTACAATCATCATCAATCATTGATTAATAGTAATAATAATAATTTTTTTTCATTATGAAGCGAATTACAAACTAAAATGTTATATTACCTAATACTGAAAAAAAAAAACGCATTTAGTGAAAACGGCAGACAAATTTATACACGCACACACACTCATATTGCAGGCTGTATGTATAGATGTAGGTACTAGGTAGGTACCTGTTATATAATACTACACTTTTCGTCCTATCCCTGCAGGACATTTTCTGCCATACGTAGAGTATAATAGTGGCATCATTTTTATCATTTCCCTCCCCCCCGACATTATTATTTATTTATTTTTGCGGTTATCTATTGTGTCTCGGTGGACGCGCCATGTAATTCCGGCTCGTAGCCTCTATATTACGCACTAGATAAGCGGGTCGACCACGCCCGTTTTCGCCGTGGAAATAATAATATATTGTTTTTAAATTACGCTCTCACTGTCATCTCCTTATCAGAGGCCGATAATCGTGAAAAATATTGCCGGATCGCCGGCGACGTCCGCAAAAGCGCAACAACGCCACACCGCGACCTTAATGTTTCCCGTACACGGGTTTCCGCGAGAAAAATGACTCTAATCAAATTCACTTCCCCGCCCCGTGCCCCGGTCGAACCACCCCCGAATCGCCCCGGCGGTTTACCCTCGCGAGATATATGACGTGTTCACGTAATGCGAAACATCACACACACACACACACACACACACACACACACACACACACACACACACACACACACATGGTATATGGGCAATCTCTCGTAGGATGTGGGCTGCGGCAGCCCAGAGGATAGGGTACCGACGAGTCGTGTGTAAGCAGTTCAGTGTAGTGGTAGTGCAGTATGGGTTAGGTGACCCGCCTCCGAGTGACGTTAGGTCCGACCAGCCGTCGCGGTATATAATATGCGGTATATAGCTGGTAACCTACGTCCGGGTACCTATCTTGTGTGGTCTATTCGCCGCCCGGCCTCAAGCGAGCAGTAACAGACGCGACACGGCGGCGAAAAGTTATACACTCACAATAAAACGCATCTATATAATATATATTTATATATACCTATACAGTGGGTATATTATATTATTATTATTATTATTATTATTATTATTATTATTATTATCTGTGTATGGTAGCCGTTCAATTTAACTTTTGATTAAACGAGGAATTCGATGCGCACCGGGTCCCCCGAAAACATGACTATTTATACACAATGGAAAAACGTCTGTTGACAATGAGAGCCCAGAAAACGTATTTTCTCGATCAGATAAATTCCCATTTCAAAGAGAAATAATAATATCGTACTATATAATATTATCGAATTTACCAAACCAACAAATAATTTCGTTAACGAAATACTACGCCAACCGATTTTTCTATTCTCGGTAAAGGTGGGTTCAACAACAATAACAACAACAAATATATATATATTTTAACCAACAATATTTATTTGAGAAATAATGTTTTCCATTGAAGCATAAATGTTTTATCACATCTACTTGTTTCAAAGATTTGTAATATCATATATATATATATTTCATAAACTTCCTCGAATACATTTATACATTATTCTACATGATCACAACACGAAGTCTCACAATTGTTTAAATAACACGCTCTAAAGAGTCATTTGCGCTTAATATGATGCTATAACGACCTCATTATATTATATCTGCGACAAACAAAATAATAATAGACGAGAATCATTGTCTGTGTCAATACAAATCGTATCATTTGTTTAGAAATATAAAAATATTGTTTAATAATTATACGTAATCAGCAAACGCATTAAGCAGTTAGTAATAGACAATAGTTGTTATACGGCATAATGTCGTAATAATACGTCCGAGCATAACAATCGTACGTATAGGGAGAACAATATTGAGCAGACGTCATAATATTATATGAGTAGTGAAACATTTACAATCCATTTCTTAAAGTAATCAACGCGTTACACGAATAATTGTCATTTTTTTTAATAACCCTATCCGATTATGAATTATTCGCTATGCGCATGCGCCGTGCATAATACGAAATGTGGGTTCGATGGGAATTCGCTGGACTCATTATTTGAAGTCAATTTGGTGTGATTGTGTGGACACTGTAATATTATGTGCGTCAGACAGCATGCAAATATAATTCGACGTGTGAACATAGTATTTATTTTTTTAGCACCTTGTTCGAGAAAAATCTAATAAATACAGTGAAATATAATATGGAACAGTATGTTATGTCTTTGACGAAGCTTTATTAATAAACAAGTGCGTTATAATAGCAATCAAATAAAGTTGCCTTTCAAGTAATATTGTGTCACGACTACGAACAGTGTCTTTCAAATTTTATAAATTAAGAAATTTTTTGCCAGTTCATACTTTAAGGATAATTTATCTTGCCTTATATCAAGCAATATTACAATATACGGCCTGTTGGTCTGGGGAGGTACAGCCAAAAACGCACTACAGCCACTAATAATACAACAAAGATTAATAATTAGGATCTGTCTGAGTAAAATAAGCCTAAAAGGATCAACAATAGAAAATTTTAAACTATTCAATGTTTTACCACTAGAAAAACTTTACAAAAAAATAGCTATATTTTTCATAATTAAAAATTATAATCAATGGGTGGACGTAGTTAATATGTATGATAAAAGAGAAAATAGAGCATACAATGCTAAGATACCTTATACTAAAAAATCTTTTGGGCAAAAATTTGTTAATTATCTTAGTCCCACATATTTCAACTCACTGCCATTTAATATTAAAATAAGTATATACGATAACTCCAGAAATCTTAAAAAGTCGAATCTCAAAAAATTAATTTTCAACTGGTTAGAAACTCATTTAGACTAGTGTTTTATGTATATTATAATTTTATGTATTTATTTATTTATTTATATTTTTACCAATTATTATTTAATTACTAGATTTTGTAACTCTCTACCATCATCACAAGCTTGCTTGCAGATGGTAGATAGATTCATCTTATTATATTATTTTATTGTAAACTTGCTCTTTTGAGCTATGTCTAATTTATTATAAAAAATGATTTTTCTAAAAAAAAAAAAAGGCCCAGAGACAATGAGAAGAGTTCTCTTGTGGGACCGCGAAACGTCACATTAATTAATATTATACTAGGTAGGTACTTGTCTTATTCCTTTGCACGCATAAGTTAATAATACAATATGGAAAAATTCACAGGAATTCTTCTGATGTGAAAAATTAAACCATCTCCGACCAAACAATTTTTGGAATTGTGGGCACATTATAACCCTTGTGAATTTGGCAGCGCAACGTTAGCAGACATCGATCCAATCCAGCCAACCAATTTGTTCGTTTTAGCAGAGTAGTTCTTTGCACATTTCAAACGTTATTTGTTCTGTTTTTGGACACATTTTATACGTGAGCACCGTTATTTCCGTAGGTAAGCAATGTAGGTATCTAGGTGTTTAATAAAAGGTTAAGACTAAATAACATGACGAATTGCTAATGTATGTACTTATAATTTCCGTGGACCGAACATCCGAAAACAATAATGAACATTTTTCATTTTGTTCATTACAACATGATAGAATATTTTGAAGATTATAATATAATATTTATTTATAATATCCAAGTGTCAGTACATCAGATTCTAATACACAAAAGTCAGTTTTCAGTTAAATTATTTTTTTTGTATACTCTTAAGTCTTGAATGATGGAAATTTTCAGATGTTTTTTTTTGTTGTATTTCAATGGATTTTGCTTTCATTCAGTTCAATTAACTCAATAACTAAATTATGCAAATAACAAACCATACCTATTCACAGTGGACAACAACCAAAATAATAATAATAATAATAATAATAATAACAATAATCATTATTCATTATACATTATCTACATCTATTTTTCTATATAGATAAAGCTGGAAAATGAACAATATTTTTTTTTTTTTTCAACATATTATGGAATTCGCAACAAATAATAATGTACCTTCATTCACTTTGCTTGATAAAAAGGAAATATCAAATTCATTGTTTTAAAATAATTTTTTCTACAAAATCCATATGAAAATGCAATTTTCGGATACATAAATTGTGGCTTGTGAACAAATTTTACACAAACGCATAAAAGTTAATATACATATTATAACTATTTAATACCTGATTTATATATGATAATATGATATATCTATAGATACAGAATTACATAGTGCATGATTTTTCAAATAATTTTAATTGGAATAAAACTTTATATTCACTAAACATGTTCACGAAATATCAGAGTATGAACAGAGGTCAAGACTTGAGAAATGAGGACTAACGCCTTTTTAAGGCTCGATTTACATTAATAAACCGAACTATTGTGTCAACTTTTAAATTTAATTATTCCTTGTTATTTTTAAATTGTAAAGTTATTCGATTTTCAATTTATAATCATTTTATCGATTCATATAAATTAAAAATATATTTATATAGGTATTTGATACATAAGTTTACGTATATTACTGTTTAAAAAATAATCTATATACTTTTTATAAACTACTTACATAGCGCAATTATATATCATTGATGACCTATGTGATCGCATGATAACATGATTTTTCTGCTAAAATAAAATTGTATTATAGTCTACAGGTACTTGTTTTTATAAAAAAAATTAACAATTTTAATTATTGCATTGAAAAAACCTAAAAAAAAAAAAATTCTGAATGATTCATTATTTAACACTTACCTTTGTATAAATAAACGATATAATTATATGTATATTTTATATAATTTTATACATTTGAATCTCAGTCTTGCTTATATTTATTACAATATTCAACGAGGGTATAATATATTATACCTCATATACTGTGTTATACTTATTTATACTATAGTAAAATCAATAGTTTCTTTTCGTTGTTTAAAATGTCAACATATTTTCTAGTGTATGTCTTCTATCTGGAAAATTGCTAAAATAAATATTAAGAAACTTGACAATAAATAACCACATTTTTGTATTCTTAGTTTCGTAGATATGGGGAAAAAATAATAACTTTAAGATAATATATATATCGTAGTACAAGAAAGAATCAACTACTAATAGTTATTTTTTCTGGTCGATTTGATAAATTACACGTGATCGCTAAAAACTGTATTTCCCTCTGCAGAATGTCTTTGTGACGTATGTATCCATGTGTGTGTGAGAGACAAAATCGAATTTTTTTTTATTTCCGTCATCTATAGATATAAATTCGTATAAATCAATGTCGGATGTAGTTGTAAAGAAATTTCTACACGGCGGTAATACTAAGAGAAAAAGATTTCGTAAATAAACACTTGGGGATAGGAGAGATTGCGGTATAAATAAATGGAGTTTGAAAAGTTGGTTTTTATATAAAAGTCGGTGTGAATTCCCTTGCACATTGCTATCTAATAACTTTTTTCTGCAATCTTCAAAGCGGGGTCGATTGTTTTATTTGGACAAAATTAACCTTTGTATAGTATACGCGAGTCATATACACGAGTGCTTATTTAAATTCCAATTTTCCGCCTAACAATGCACATAATTTCGATATAATTTGAAAAAATATATTATACAAAAGAAAAACGTCCGGGTCATTAAAACTGAGGTTGGATTTTCGACTATTCATGCCGCAAATTGAATGACGTCGGAATTCGTTTTGAACCACCTTTATTAATTCGAATTGGACTGCACTTCAGTGTATTATGTACATAATGTCATTGCATTTCTATATAGACTATGATATTATACAACATTTCCCTAATTCTATCAGGCGTACTTACGTGATCGCCAATCGGGCCCAATTAATAATGCAATTACATGAATAATAATAACTTAAATTTCAGTAGACCGTAGAACGGATAACCGAATTGCTCTTATTTGACGTTGCAGTGCTAATTAATAGTATTAATACGAATAGATTTGCGTGTTGGCAAAATATTTTGGTTCGTCATTTATTATATTATTATCATGCATTAGTATAATTACTATTAGGTAGAATGAATGATTACATTCGCCATGTAGTAATAAGTCGAATAGGTTCGTAATAGCTTACATAATAACTAGGCATAGTATAATATACCATTGTGGGTAATTATATTGATTCCCAAAAAAAAGTAAATACCTTAAGCTCATTTGAAATTATAATTTATAATTTACGCATCTCACAATTTACAATTAATAGTATTTTTTTTTCATTATTGATAATAAAATAAAAATGATGTCTACAAATTGCATTATCCTATTACGTCAGATTGAATATTTATGTGCGCCTTTTAAGAAATAACTCAACAAACAATACATATACATGGTATACATCTCCAACAGAATTTCGTTCGATAAAAAAGAGAAAGAGTGAAATTAATTTTAATGGAGACACAAATCACATTGCAACGTCATCGTTATAATAACGACAGGTGATGAAAAACTCCGAAAGTAAAGCACAAGGATGAAGTTTAAGCTCTAAAGTTTCGTTGGATCATAAATGATGGCTGAATACAAATGTTTACGGGAAAAAAGGAACCCGAGAAATGTCTTCCGTGAGGTATGAAAAAACAACAAAATAAACAAAATTCGTAATGGAGAGACGAAAGATTTTAACTATAATTCTCTTCTCCGTCATCTATACGGACAGCATAGTATTAACTAACGGATATATGTATTCTCAGTTTGGCATGAACTTTTTATTTTTGTTTTCGTTTTTATTTTTTAGATGGCGTGGAAAAAGTAAAATACGTCAAAATGTTTGTCAGTTTCTTTGAGAAGATTGTGATGGTGTGTTTAGAAAAACATTAAATATTTTGTATAAAATTCCGAATTAATACAAAAACCAGACATGATTTATTTAGCATTATGTGTAGTATCATGATGAAAGCTAAAAAATCACATTTTCAACATTTTCAACTATAAACACATAGTAGAGATAATTTAAATTCATATTTTTTTTTAATAAAGGTATTCTCGGATACAGACATAGAATAACGTTCAGAATTGTGGTTGGAAATAACTCGTTTGCATTTGAACTGAAATATTAAAACGCTATACCCACAAAGAAGAATCAAAAGCACATCCACAACACAAAAATTATGTAGTTATCATCTGTGGTGGATATACACAATTTTGTTAATATTATAACATTTAAAACGTTGCATTCATTTTACATAATTTAAATTCTATTTGTGAAAATGTTATTTTTTATTCATCTCCTCCCTCAGGTAAATCATTTAATTGAGTTTTTTTTAGTTTATAAGAAGTAATAATTATTGAAATCGAATTTATATTTTGCATTAGTAATGAATGTAACAAAATGTACTCAAGTAATGTATTAAAAAAAAAAATTAAAACTTAGTGTTATTGGAACTAAGCTGAAATTATTTAACCATTTATGTTTTAATGCATCAGGAAAGGCATATTTTATAATTATTATTGATTCGTTTAAATATTGAATAGGTAAATACCAAGTAATTAAAATATGTCATGTCTCCACAGTATAAAATAGTACTACTTAACAACTATATTCTATTAATTATTTCCTATACAGGTACACATCAATACATCATGTTTATACCTAAAATATTTATATGCCAATAAAAAAGATTAAAATCAAAATATATATTATTATATAATATATGATATTATATCATTATGTATATATCATTATCATGTATATTATTTGATTTAATTAAAGGATAAAATTGAAATACAACGATAACGTAAAATATTTAATTCAACGAGCTCCTCATTTAGCTTATATATAATTTAAAATTTAAGTATCAAATTAATTGCATTATAATCGTGATTATAAACTTATAATCCAATGATTCAACTATGTTTTGTAATTATATTAAATTACGTGTACCTACACACAATAATATCGACATCATTTACTCTAAATAAAAAAAAAAATTATGCATGGCATAAATTTGACAGAAATTAATTTTTATTGCAAATACTTAAAATCATTTAAAATATTTAAATCATTTTCAAATTATATTGATTGTAAATAAAATACAAATTCTATAATTTATTTTAGGAATTTTTATGAAAATATTATTATTATTGTATTATTTATTTAATGCAAATGCTTGCATTTAAATAAAATATAATTTATAGATACCTAACACAACACACATATATATAATTATTACACAAATGTACAAATGTTTTTTTAGTAAAAAAATTTACTCATTCTAATAATGCCAACAGTACGTCGTAAAGCCTATCCCGATATTCGTTATAAAAAAAATATTAAAACTCTCCGTAACATTTACGAGGGAATGACGGTGCCACATTTTTTATTTCTATAACTTGGATTGTAATAAATGTGTTTTATGAATTTCAAAAATGTCGAGCTATAATATTATATTTTAATGAAAAACAATCCAGCGACATCAGAAAAAGTTCTCGGCCAACACAACACTGGAAATTTATTGTCAAGTTTTTTAAACATAATATAAATAGACCTTGATAAAAAGTTATAATAATTTACGAATAACAGTGTTATAATGTGTGACACTGTACACTGATAATCTATGTCGTTGAAGCATGTTGCTCAACCATGATTAAATATGTACATATTATGTTATAATATTATTTATTTTTACAGTTAAAAATAATTTTTTGAAATGTGTTTCAGTCATTCCCTTGAATAAAGGCATTATGGAGAATTGTTCAATTATTTTCCCAAATGAAAATCAAAGTAATCATTTCGACCCGATATATTTAAATATGGATCCTCCGTTTTAATAAAATATAATCATTTTTAATACTTATTTTTTATAATTATAGATTATTAAGACGTTCATGGGAGTGCACAAAATAGTCCCCCCGTGTGTTCATTACTCGTATTTTAATGCTCCGTATACCTACTTAATACGACCATTCAGGAATTATGACCAACACAAAGACATGACTTGTGGACCAATGCATAATATGTTGCCTATACAATATTCCTTAGACTAATATTCACGATGATTTAATTTAATTATCATTATTATTATAATTACTATAATTATTATTAGTGCCTACGACGTTCTTGAATCTCGGGTGTCATATCGTAAGTATTTAGTTTGTTTGATAAATTAAAAGAACGCTTTAGAAATAACAAGTATAGATATAATATTATTCAATTAGAAAATATGTCGGGATTGCAAATGGCCGATTTTGACGCGGAAACATCTAACAATAGTGTTATTTAGTGTTACTTTGCAATATATTTTGTTAAACCACGATATTACGTAGTGTTATATCATCTAATCCAATTAAATCACAAATATTTATTAAAAAAAAAATAAGTTATGAACATTTATAAATGAAAATTTGATTAAAAAAGTAATGAAAAAAATCCTCATATTAAGTCTTTTATACTTAATAGTATAGTATTTTCGTCGAATTTACATTCTGAATAATACAATACGATGTATAATATTGTATAAATATAAAAAATTATTAAAAAAACCTGTTTTAAGCTTTGAGTTCGATATTACTAGCTGCAGTACTATAACAATGAAAACGGTGACCATATTTTATGTCAATGTATCCTGTAAGCAGAAATTTAATTAAAAACTCGCAATATATTCTCAGTGTATAAATATGTGAACAAAGTTTCGCACAGGGATGGCTCGTTTTTTTGTCTCCTAGACAATTTGTTACGTTAATAGCATTGTACACAAATTAGTTGTATCCATAAACACGGCGACAGGTGGGAGGTGGGGTGGGGGTAGGGGCAAAATATTAGAAATATCCGTGTAAAGACACAGTGAGATTTTCATACATAATTGGCTTTTTGTTTAGCGATGCGTGCTCGCGTTTGACAAGGGTCAGTGTTATTTTTTCACAGCTCGTATTAGGTATATAATAATATAATGCTATCGTATATCCAGTCATTAAACATGTGAATATGATGTACATGAAAAATGAGTAAGTCGAAGTGAGAAAAAAATATTACTTCCCGACTACCTACGTAATATGTCTGACAAAAAAATTAAACGAAAACGAATATTCGTTTTGTTTGCTAAATCGATAACAAAATAGCATTAACTGATAAAATACTCGATGTAAAATATTCGCCTTGAGGTATTTTTTAGTTTGATGTCCGCACGAAAAAAATATGATCATGACAATATTAAGCGTTGAAAAAATGAAAACAACAACACCGTTGTCATATATTTTTACGATAATAAATATTGTATTTATAATTTATTTTTGGAAAGACTGTATCTTCGGTAATATTATATGCGCCATCGGCAATCGAATTTCGGTCAAAATTATATAAAAATCTCGATATATTTTATTCCTTTCTGATTTTCTTTAAATATTATATTATGAAAAATAAAAGATAAACATCCGAATATCACAAAAATCGAGTGACAATATGAATCACTCAGAATATATTATCCATTATAATATATATATATACACATACATAATATAAGTGATATATGTGCATATATGTGTGTATATATATACATATAATATACGTTATTTATGCATATATATTAGCGCATATAGCTATTGACGTTTCATATTCCGTTATGTATGGGTTTTCTCCGGAGCAGATAAGTAAAGGTCTACTGTAATAAATTTGAGAGTGTCAACTACATTATTGGATTAGAAGTGAAGACAAAAGAAGAGTCATTGTGAAGTGTGACAAGATTAAGGAGCGTTTGTAACTTGCATAGTAATTTCGACTTGACGTATATGTTTATGTCCAGTCGAAGGTCTTGGTATGAATTCATCCAATTTTACCACATTGCAAAATGGGTAAGTCGTGAATATTTTCATTAGATATATGAGCGATACTTCAATTCTGAACACATATTACCTAAATTGATACAGTATAGAGTCTAATACTATATATCGTCTAATAATTAGACGTTAACAAAACCGTTTTATTTAATAACATATCGGTGTAAAAAATGCACATATATGCCTTCGTCAAGAGCTGGTGTATTTTTGATAAAAATATGTCTTAGAGCCTTACAGATAAAACTCCCCCCCCCCNCCCGTAAAATAGTAGGATTTCTGTAATTGAATTTTTTTTTTAAAAATAGAGTATTTTGCAGGTTGGTTTAAGCCCAATTTTAAAATTATAATTATAGCTAAGCTATTGTAGCTAAAATTTGGATACTACAAAATATTTGTTATTTTCCCTTCATTAGTTGAAATAAAATAAAATTCGGGCTTTGATCCTATCCGGAAAAAGTTCTCATACTTTAGATGAAATGTTAAAATTCTACATATCAACGCTGCGTGAGAGCTTTTCTTGTGTACTAAGTATTTTTTGTTAATATGATACAGCGTATCAACCCCACCCCTCCGTAAATATTTATTAGGTAGTTGTTTAGAAGCAACTAAAATTTAAAATATGATTTTAAAATTTTATGGAATTAATAAAAATTCAAAAAAACGACATCTATAATAAGTTAATTTTGATTAAACTCAGGTTGATTTTAATTATTAAGGACTTATTGCTTTTAATTTTAAACTGTATGATATGAAAAAATGTATTTTTATGACGAACATTTTTTTATGATAACATTGTGAATACGGGAATCAATTTCGTCTAAATTCCACACTAATGTCTTTAAGAACACTAATATGGAATTGTTTTAACTAACTAAAATTGTATTGTACGCGTATTCCATGACATTAAAGTGATGATTGAGAATCATTAGCATAGTTTAAATTACAAATTATATAAATATATTATATATTATTACATGACTTGGAATGTTTAATGTGGTTTAAGTATTTAGTTTTTTCTTTGAATTTAAGTGTTTGAATTAGGACAACCGAAATAATATAATCAATTCGCATTCATTTTATTCCCTTCGAATTTAGTTCCACAAAATATGAGACTTCTTTGGTTTCGGTAACTCAACTGTACACTGCAAAAGTTCCAGAAAGTCACAGATGTTTTCCATAAAACTTTCCCTCGTGGTGGGTACTAATATTATATATAATATAATACAAATATATTTGTTTATTCGTTTAAATTAAACTATAAAATGTGTTTTGGTATGACTGTAGATTTACATACCTAGTAAAAAAACTAACAGCTTTCACAAAAATAGTTTATATTTTTCATTATTTTCTACTCATAATTAATTCGTTGAAAACAACAAATGGAGAATTCAAATATACACCCTCAAATTTAATAATCAAGGATCATTTTTATTTTTTCATATAAAAAATTAAAAAATGAACGTTGTGAGGTAAAAGATTCCCCAGTGCTTTTCAACTCTTTTTGATAGTTTATAAATATTTTGGAAGAGTCGCAACTGTAATTCGAGGTACATAGTTGAGTTCCCATTTACTTTTATATCCAGTTGTTCCGTAAAAGGATTCTTTATAATTGATTAGCGCCATGTCAGATTTATACATATTTTTCTCCCATGCTGTAGAACCGATTATCGCTGTCCTTAATATTACTTTATTATCTTTTTATTTTCAACCGATTATTACATAATACTATATAATTTTTTAAATCCACATGCAATACCAATTGTTTTTTAATTTCCTGGGTTGTAATATTATTAGGTACCTACCTTGTCAACGATTAGCATTTTCATCTTTCATGAAAATAATGTAATATCCAAATTAACTGAAAAGATTTCCATCTTGATGGTAGTCGTACCTTTATTTGTTTTGTATTCACTACTTCACTATACCTAGTCTCTATATTGTTTACATCGTCAACCTATCTTATCGATCTCATCGGTTTAATTTTCACTTTGAAATTTTTTTTTTACATTGATCTTTCTTTCTCTTTCCCAAAATTCCTTAGAACGGCTGACCCCACAGCCACGCATACAACGTTTTATTCTTTCCACCTAATTGGTATCCTTTTATCGCGCAATTCCCTTAACGTTTTCTTATACGCACTCATATTTTACAGTCAACGGCAAGCAAACAGCCACTTCAAAACTACCATTCATCGTCACTGCTGACCCTAAATTCTTAAACTTACCTACCTATATACTTATCATTCTTTCCCCTACATTCGCTCCAAATCTAATCTGTGTAATAGTTAGTTCCTTTACTTCTAAATCACATCCATTTTACACGCATATAGTACATTGCCCTAATATTGCTATTTAATTTTTATCTTACTCCAACATTTATAACACACGCTGATGTGTATTTATATATTTAGCTTATCTTGCATCCTATCCTACTAAAATGATTATACCCATCTTGAGTCCTTATTTATGACTGATGTCACAATATTAAATACGTTTTGGTACGTTTTCCTACGTTAAGATAAATTGAACTTACTTCCTTGATACATCATAGTTCGTTTATCGTTGATGTTTTAATTTTAAATCAGGTAGATGCAGTTATGTTGAATGTTAATAGTAAGTTAATGAAAAAAATTAACCAAGTAAAAGTTTAATTTTTAATTTGATTTTAACGGCTAGCGGGTTTTTAGTTTAAAGTTTGGAGAATTAATATTTAAGAGACGGACGTAAACAATAATTATTTTTTTTTATCTAATGTAACAAACATTTCAAGAAAATTGAATAATAAATTATGAGAAAAAATTCTTAAGTTTTCATTTATTTATATAAAAAAATATAACATAGTTTTCCACGGGGGATTATTAATTATTATAACTCTGTTCTTAATTAAAAATATATTTCATGAATTAAATTCATAATATCTAAAAGCTACTTCTTTAACAAATATATGTAAAATACGTTTTTCATTTAAAAAATATTACTCGGGAGAAACATGCAATCTTTTTTAGTAGGTATTTAAATTTTCATTATTAAATTGGATGTGGCATTCATAATTATTGTTAATACTTTATAAATTGTTCGATTTCTGACTGTGGATCAGAGTAGGCCTTATCAATGTAAATTGGTTTGTGCTATTGTATCTCCGCATATAAATATAAGTATTGCATCAGTTATACATAACAATTTACATAATTTATATAGTTTATAACGTTTTCGTCAGAGCTGGAGTGACAGGACCAAATACACTGGAATTCTGGTTTTTGGTCCAATGACATTAGGAATATTATAATGAAGACAATACATATTAAGTAATCGATATTTAGATAGAAAAAACTAAGCTATTTACAAGATCACAATATTACCAAAGTTTAGTTAAATTAAGAAAAATAAAAAACAGTACTCAAATATATGTTACATATCAATGTTGTTAAAAAGAAACATAAGTGCTTTGTGACAATATTCTGAGATTCGTTAACGGATGTCGAAGAGACTATCTCGTTATTCTTATTATTTCTTTGAAGTGTAATATGCCACTCTTGCTCTAAATATACAAGGTACATTTGGGTCTTCTGAGATGTGTACGCACGAACGACTGACAACTAAAACTTACTAACAAGAGAACTTCTAAAACGACGTCCCGTAATACAATCTAACTTAGTAACAATTCTTGAAAAATTTGAGGAACTTTAGGGTCAAATGTATGACAAACTTGGACACAGTTGTAATTTATTAATTAAATCATCGGGCAACTATGAGTTGTGGTAAGTCTTACCGGCAAATACATACCTAGGAACCTACATTTTTTTTCAAAGGTGTAGACTTTCAACAAACTCTATTTTTATATGCAAAGTTGTGAGGAGAGTTTTTTTTTAAATTAATATTTATTTTCAAATAATAATGAATGTAAAATATTTAACGTAGATCATTGCATGGACAGTGGACACCTTATCTTAATTCTGAACGCGAGTTAGCGCAAGATGGTCAAAAACAATGTTTGATGCGTATTGTCGTATTTTATTTTATTTTATTTTGATTGAGATTAATTTTATTGGTTTAGATGACGCGTTTGGACATATTGCAGCCACAGTATTACGACGAAATGGGAAATAAACAAAAAGAAAATTGTGAGAAAAAAAAACCCCATTGGACCTGTGGTAGAAGAGGGAGGGGTACGGTCAGTGTGGAAGTTGATGTCGTTTTTCGGGGAAGTGGCTGGTTTTACCGTGAGAAAAACGCAGAGGCCGTCGGTGTTCGCCGCGGACAATATTATTAAAAGAATAAACAGAAATGAGACGAATGGCTGGCGTGATAGCATTGCAATTATTTTATTGTAGGAACAAAAATATTACTATCATACATCATAACGTCACGCCGATCGGAATCGCTTTATCTCCCACGTCGCTGTAATTATGGTAACGTTTATATTTCCTCGTATTAGAATAATTATTGTCATCGTTTGCCAGGCTCGTACATGGCATGTCACATCGATAAACGTCATGGCGGTATACATAACATGTATGATAAACACTGAGAAATAATATCGTCGCACAAGTCATAGTCGTATTCGTGTCGGTTACGACTGAGGAGCTGGGCGGCCGACATCACACGGTCCGGACGACTTCAATGTGCGTACAAAACAAATCTAATTAATTGTTGTTGAATACCGTGCTGCCGACTATGCCTTAAACTATGAAATACGATTATGATACTCCATCTCTATTTTACTACTCGCCATTTAGTAGGCAGTGTATACAATGATTATTGGATATTGTAAAAAAAATATTTTCGAATCCCGGTGACCCATGATGTCGCGTGGGTCTCAATTCTCGAAGATATCAATAAAACGAATCATAAACCTTCTTTTTCTCCTATGCTGCCTTTGTTCATAATCTTCCACACTCCTTTTCGTGATTATTCTACAATTCCGTTCTCCCTGGGCATTCCTACCATCGCTTTTCGCCTTATTGATATGCTGATGTTTCACATATTTCAACACTATTATTAGTAGCAAAGTTGATGCTGCTCGCATCAATCTAGCTCCATGTCCTTGGATACCCGACAAGAAATCACTTACTTTTTTTTTACATCACATCACCCCGCATCTTATGGTAACAATCGCCCTATATTCACCGAACAGTCCACCAGTTCAACAAATTATCTTAGTTTTTTTTTTTTTTGCTACTGTCTCAACCTTTTATTTGTATCGTACATTTTATGTTTGTTAACCATATGTCCATAATATAACCTGTAATATAATAACGCTGTCGAATTCTCTATAGCGCGATCATGAATAAATAAATAAATAATTATGCTTGGCGTGCATCGGAATCACCGCGCAGTCGAATCGTCCAAACGACGGCTGCTGTCACAACCGATGCTACTCACACGACCTGGTCGGCGTATGGTTTAACGTCCATGTTTTTTTTATCGTAATTACCAGTAATTGGCGTACATTGTTGTAACCGACCGGTCTACTCCGATTAACGGCAATAAGTCTGATCAAACCGAACTCTTTCGTTTGGTGATCGGACATAATATTATCATAATTAACATCATGTTATAAATGTCCCAATAGAGTGATTTTGTCGACGTCATGTGGCATTTAGTCTCCGAGTACAAGCAGCAAGCACATTTTCGATTTTATCATTCAATTCGAGACTGAAATATGTTTGAACTTGACTAAATGGTCAAAACTCAATAGCCCGGGATAGGTAGGTAGTACAAATAATAATATGTCAATAGATGTGTTCTGCCTATTATATTTGTAACGAATAGAGTTTATGGAGTCGACCACAGACGAGTGAGCATAATATAATGATACGGGTGAGAGGAGTTATCTATGTGTATTTGCGCCATGGTTTCGGTGAATAGCACAGTTTGAATTATTTGTGGTGGTCAGTTTAATTCTGGTAAAGGTCGGGCGGTGGGCGACATCTCTGTTTATTCTATGGAGCGTATAAACAGCCGCTATAGCATAAATACGCCAATAATAACAGTGGGGGACTTCATAGTAATTATTCGAAGATATTTTGTCCATCGATATGATTGAAGAACGTTGGCTTTGGATATTTTTTCTCACTGAAGTAGTATGCGACTTACAATGCCTCCATTTCAGTAGGTCACGCCATCGCTGACCCAAAGTCTAGACCCATTAGCTGTTATCGTAGATGAGAATGCTGATTTTCAAACGACTTGTAGATGTTGTACGAAATATCTGCTCTTCGGGCGACGTCTCGCATTCAATGATTTGGGTTTTGTTTGAATGCGATATCCGACGATGGTGCCCATTTTGAATTGATATTGTTATGGTAACTGTTTAAGACTGGCGTTTGGTCCCCACTGACTCGACCACGTGGCCCGGGTGGCAGGTATATGGCAATTAATATACACCGCGATATTTGTGTACCATTATGTTGTTACTACTTATTAGTATCATAGACTTTATTCTACCACTAATCATGAGTGTATGTTAAGCGTAACAACATAGAGGGGACTTTTTGATTATTCGATTGCTCGTATACGCATGGCATTGTGGGGTAGTATTGTAAGATATATAGACAGTGCTCGATTTGGGGGTGGAAACAGGGGGACGGAGTACCCCAACTATTTTTTCAGAAATTTCAGCGTGCCCCTACTGGCTACAATTATTCTTAAGAAGAACGCATGGGACGCATTTATCAAAATGCTCGGGATACCATCATAATTTGTCTTAGTAATGCATTATTTCATAATGACGCAATTCTAGTTAATATTAACTAATTATTACTAAAATATTAATGTATTTACTTTTACTATCATTTCGAGTTTGATATTATTTATAAATATAGTATGATACTATGTACAATCGTTACTAATTACCTATTATATTTATTTTTTTTTTTTTAAATTAATTATTCAAAAATATTTTTGATATGATTTAAATATGATTTAAATAGGGATATTAGGGGGTGTGTGTGCATAGCCCCTACGGCTCAATAACGTTTAACAAGTGATAGAGACGTTATTTTTTTTAAGTAAACAGAGCGCCCCCACTTTAATTTTTCCAAGTCGAACACTGTAACAGAGATGTATAGATTGTTGTATTTTTCGACAGCCTACGTCACTGCGAGATGTTGTTATACGCCGTTCATAATGCTGTCGTTATAGACAGGTCTCGTCTGGCAGAGTAACGTCTATGATCACTATATTTCACGATATATTATTATCAGTGTGAAAATAATATAATTATCGACATTATTATCGTCACCGTTGAGGTCGGGTCTCGGAATTTTTACCGGCGCTTATAAACGGCGACATATTGTTTCGCATCAGTTGTAATGGTATTTTAATAGCGATAATATTATACGGTAGTGCCTACACTGCTCGCACACTCTCCGGGTCGGACCTCCACGAAGTGCATAGTCGAATTAAAACACCGTGTCCGCCACCGCCGCCGACGAATTTGGCTTCCGTCGTGACAATAAATCAAACGGCATTTTCCCGGACCGACGGCAGTGGCGGACGTCATTATAATTGCCATAATCATTAATATTATTATTATTATTATTATTATTATTATTATTATTATCATTATCATTATTATTACCGCAACGCCGCGGCACGGTGCAGCTTGCTCTCGTCTTAGTCAGGCGACCAACTTTAAAGTGATATTTCAGCGGTTTTCAAATGATAATAACAATTGTCGCCGATGTCTGTCCGGCTTATACGAATTCAAACTAATTATTCCGTTTACGAGCTCAGCTCTACAATTATAATATTATTACTATTATTATCATTATTATTATACGGCCGCAGCCGTGCCGAAAATGTACACGATTATTCGCTCAGACTGTGAGCGTTTACTTACAGCTGTGGACGTTTACTTCGCTGTCACTATTTTATCCCTTTCAGGATACCGTAATTGTTAAAAGGACATTTCCCCAGCCGACCGCTACGTTTTGCTTCTCTCATATAATTGACGTTTTACTCACACATTTCCAATATAATATAATGTTTTCAATTCATCACAAATCATTAAATGTAGTGAACCATCACTACACCTACCTATTTTTAATTTGAAGGACTTAATTTCATTTTTTTACGTTTTCATAGTTGATATCAATATGGATAAGACATAAGAAACATATTGAGTAAAATAGGGGTCAAAAACAGTTTTCGATGATTATTGTTTAAATGATTTTTTTTTTTGATAACATTGGGTTTCTCAAGCAATTGCTTTATTTAATATTTAATTATAATATAGAATTAAAAATAATATTTTCTCGGTTTTTTTGGGAAATTTTTTAATCAAAAATAGGATGCCAAAACTAACTACAGTCTTAAGCCATCTAAAGTTGTTAACCGGTGTGGGTTGCACTACGACGATAGTTAATTTGTAAAATGTATTTAATAGTGTTTAACGTATATTATATGAAATGTACAGTTATAGAGACGAAGTAATATCGATAAACACTGTTTGAATAGTATCTTTGGTGAATTCAAATATGTGCTAAATTCTAGACAAAATGGTTCTGGGACCGATGGTTATCTGACGGCACATTGACACAAAGTGAAAGTTCTACTTGTCAATTAAATGTTATCTAAAATGAATAGGATGCGCGGTAAAAGCATGAATACACATTATACATTATACGTATTATATACAATATTCAGGAGGAATCCATGTTTATTTGAATTGCATTCGAACGTTGTAACGAGTAGTATATTATTATAAATGAATAGCTAGTTCTGAATTTCGATAACAAACATGACAACAATAACACAATACTAAAATGTCGTTTTCATAGCACTTAATAACATTCGACCTAATACCCGAACCCCCCAAAAAATTTGAGCATATCAGAGCAATTTTTCTAATAGCAAAAGTGTATTCAGATTCAAAAATATATTATTATAGACACTGTGCATGATGACTACTAACGCTCGGGGTGGTATTTACGGGCACTATCGGCAGTATACACTATGAGACCATATTATCATTATACTACCATATCATTCATACATACACTACCATTCTCAATAAACTTTATAATTTTGTTTTTTATTTTCACTATGAATACTAAAAGAAATAGCAACTCAAACTGTTGTGTTGTTAATTGCAACAACACGTACAAAAATACATCAAATGATATAGTATTTTACAAGTTTCCAAATCGATCTTATCAAACAACACTAAAATTACAATGGATTAAAGCTGTGAATAGACTTGAGTATATAATTAATTAACATATCCTTTTATTTATGTACCTAATATTCATTTTTAATTAGCGAAAATGGAGTATTGTGGATGCCAAAATCTCATAACAGAATTTGCAGTACTCATTTTGTCGGTAACAAAAAATCAAATGATCCTCAAAGCCCATCATATGTACCATCAATATTTCCTAAAGCTTATAAAATAACTAAATGTAATCATAAACAACAACTAGAGAGATATAACAGAGCAGCAAATAAAAAAAAAAATGGACTTATCTAAAAATGTTCCGGAGACGGTGTCTTGCGGTGATTTTATTTTTCCTGAAAATACAAGTCAAATGTCTTCAGTTAATGTTAGCATTCAAGTATGTTTTGATGTAGATGACAATCAAGATTTTACGTTTCACTGTTCTTTTGAGGGCAATAATGTTTCAACTCAAGCATCAATACCTCTAACTTCAAATAGTAATCTTAATTTTACCAAATGTGAATTATCTGATAAAGCTTGTGGTGTAGATTCTAGTAATAGTTTATCATGCTTGTCATGTGAAGCTTTTCATGGATTTGAGTCCATTAAAACTGAAAATGCACTAAAAGACTTGACTGGTACCACTTTTCCTATTTTTAATATTTTACTGAAATTAATGCCCCCTAGTAAACGTTTTTCAATTACTAAGGAAAATGAATTATTATTATTTTTAATGAAATTGAAGTTGGGTATTACCTATTCTGCTCTATCTGTAATGTTTGGTATACACCGTACAACAGTTACAAGAATATTTTCTGATGTAATAACTACCCTAAGCACAAAAACAAAAGATTTTATATTTTGGCCCAGTAAAAAAACTATATCAGATCTTTTACCTGAGGCATTCAAAAAAAATTATCCACATTGTCGTTGCATTATAGATTGCACAGAAATTCGGGTGGAACAACCTAACACTGTTGAACAGAGAGTATATTTATATTCTAGATATAAAGGGGGTTATACTATAAAATTTTTAGTAGCAATAACGCCTAATGGAATGGTGAGTTTTGTCTCCAAATGTTATGGTGGAAGATCCAGTGACTCCTTCATAACCAATGATTGTGGTTTTCTATCATTGTTAGAACCTGGTGATGAAGTAATGGCCGATAAAGGTTTTCCCGGGATTAAAACTAATTGTGATCAGCAAAATGCAATCTTAATAATGCCTCCCTTTTTATACAATGCTAAATTCACAGAGAGTGAAGTTCTTGAGACTTATAACATTGCCAGTGTTAGGATTCACATTGAACGGTTGTTTGCTAGAGTAAAAACATTTGGTATCCTTAACAAAGTCACTATTGATCTTTTACCATACATTGACAATATTGTCCATATGTGCTGTGTTATAACTAATATGCAATCACCAATAATAAAACAATAGTTAATGTACCAATATTAAATTCAATCTGCTTTTATTGTTCTTTTTTTTTTATAACTGAATATATAATGAGAAATATAATTATAATTTATAAATTTACTGTAATAAAAAAATCATATTTAGAATAATCTTTAAAAATATATTCTTGTCTTTAATGTTATTATTTTTAACAAAAAAAATATTTAACAACGTAATTTTTTATAAACATGTATATTGTATACTATTAAATTTGTTATTTATGTTTTAATTTCAGCTTTCATTATTTTACCACCTACCTATGCATTAATAATAACTAATAATAATAACTAACATTTATTTAAAAATGGACTAATAAGTTAAGATTAGGTACTGATATTATAGTACATAATTACATAAGCAACGCAACAATATTAAACTTAAGTATAAATAACTCAATCGAATAAAAGTAAAGCGTAGGTACATTTAAATATAAGTACAACATTATAACTTAAATACAACTAATTATATTTATTATTTTTCATACATACACAAGTTGGTAAATAAAATTTAAAATAAAACATTTCTAATTTAGTTAAAGTATTCATTAGAAAGTGTTCATCTTTAATAATATTTATGAGAACAGGTTCAATGAAATTAAAAATATATAAATCACATTCATCTAACCCTGAGGTGAACATGAGTATTTGACATTGGGTGTAGTATGTATGACTTTTCTTTAATGTTACTTTGCCATTAATTAACTGTAAATATTTAACATTAGAAACATTTAAAATAGGATCAATTATCATTTTATCCTTGCAACTTATTGGACATTTAATTTCTAGCACTTTTTTTAAGTATACCATCAATAACTACAATCCCATCTGGTGAAGCACAAAGCCACAGATACTTTATATGAACTATTAGACCACATTTAATTACTGTAACATTAAAACGTTTACAGTAGGATTCAAAAGCATCATTTTCAGTTTCAGTTCCATATGAAGCATTAATTGCAGCTTGTCCGACTAAAGATTTAGAACTTAATAAACGTATGGCCAAAGATTGTTGTTTTTCACAAGTTAATATTTTTAAAGTTTTTATTTTGTGTGCTTTGCTACTAGCTGAAATTCTATATAATCTACAATCTAACCAAAATTGATTTGACTGATTTAAACTTTTATTAAAAACTAATTTTAATTTTTCTTTGGTTACATATATAAAATTATTAAAAAATATTAACTCATTTTCATTAAGAGGGAAATAAGAATAAGAATTATTCAAAAAAGAAGTATTATTAAGTTCCTGTTGTTTAAAAATTATTATGTTTAAAAATGGATTATTCAAGTCATAAATTAATTCTTCTTCTACACTGTCTACGATTGAATTTAATGTATTCTCACAAGTTCTAATTATTTCAGTTTTTAATTCAGCTTTAAGATTATAACTTAAAGAGCATGGCAATGCTAATAAGTCACTATTTTCAATAATTGATTTAATACTAATTTCAGGTATATCTAGTCTTTGCTTTTTAGCATGGAATAAATCACAAATCTTTTTTCCTTTTTTGTACTTGTCTTCACTTCTTTTTGATGGTTGTCCCCATGATTGTGGTAAATCTGTTTTAGCCAGTGTTTCTTCATTATTAATATAATAAAAAAGTGCACCTATGTGTTTGCATCGTTGTCCTTTACCAGCAGCACATTCACAGCTGGCTACTTTAACCTTTCTTGTTTCATCGAGCTGTTAATAATTAGTATTTACAAAATTAAGTTCAAGTTCGTGCATCAGTAATAAATAAGTATATTTACTTCAATTTTAACTTTGTATGGTGTAGAAGTCACTGATGTTTGTCTTATAACATTGCCAAAAATAAAACTATTTGTTTTGAACGATTTTACTTCTTTTACATTAATCACATGTCCACTTTTGAGTAAATTTAATGATTTTTCTTTATTATATAGTACATCTGAATAAATACTTTGAAAACCAGTTTCCAAAATAATATCATTCATCTTAATTATATAGGTAACTAATTACTAATATAACTAAATTAAAAAATACAATTTGAAAGAGCACCAATTAATAAATATAAATTAAATGATAAAAATTCTTGTCAGCTAATTCATTAATTTAACGTATTAACTAAAACACCATTTATTAAATTTATGTTTTAAGACAAAATAAATGATGTAATCAATTTGTTTATCAAAAAGTTAAATTAAATAACTAATACTTAAGTAAATATTTAAAAATAGTTATTCGTACATAATAATATTATATAAGTTGTCATGCCGATAACGCATTGATTAACCACCAGAGGGCGTAGTTTTTGATCATATGCACAGTGCCTATATTACTGATTTTGTTAAAACCTGTAAATATTTAACTATATGGTATAAATGTGTAATGGTTTGTACAAAAACATTGTTTATAAAATATATTAACGTTTACATTTGATTCAGGAAGTGATTTCAGCACTTCTGTGATCGCAGCATCGGCATAAACTTTTCAAACAAACCTCAATATACACTTTTGCAACTTCAAACTCCGTTTGAAATTGAGTAACGAAGCGAAAACATTACCTTATACCACAGTGTTATCTAGTAGATAACGATGACTTAAACAAAGCATTTGTTTCAAACGTATCGTTTTGTAGTAGAAGTTTATGAGAATTTCTTTGTGTATATTAACATTTAATGTGTTTTATGTTTTACAGTGGTTGTAGACAGATAATATTATTATGATACAAAAAAAAAATTATTGGGTGTGTAATGGTTTTTTTTTTTTTTTTTGTATAAATATGTCATCCGTTTAGTCGAATCATTCTTTACTTGAGGTGAACAACCACTTCATAAAAAGGATCCATATCGTGAATAATTCATTTTTATGATAATAATTATAGTATTATGGATGATCATTATTTTGTATCATATTCATGAAATTGATAATAATTTTTATACCTTTCGAAAAAAAAAAACAGTTTTTTGCTCTCGGGTCTCTGAATTTGTAACCTCCTCTTCCTCGTCAACAAGTTCCACAGTATTTGCCACTTCAGCGGTGACGTATATTTTGTGATTCAATCTACTTCTCTTCAATCGTTTGGCAAATAGCAATGATTCAGCGTTTTCGGAATTTCATACAAGAAAATGCAGACATATTGTATGCAGTCATTCTGTCGGCTCTTCATCAGCATACTCTGAACGCCCCACCTGTAAGTCGGTCAGCAAAGACGGCCGAACGTGAGTTCGATTAGCGTTTCGTCCATCGGTGACGTATGGTCATGTCATCACTCACACTGTTACGTACTGGTTCGTTTCTGGAATAAAATGAATTCTCACACGATTTATGAATGTGGCACGATTTATTGATTAGATAAGAGGTGACTCGAGCCGCAGCCGCGTGATTAAGATACTCAGAGGTGTTAATAGAATAAATAAAATTGGCAGCTAGTATTATTTTATTAATTATTCGACTATGATATATATACTGCGAACGCTTTGTCGCTCCGCAGTTGCTTTTCTGAGATGCGTCAGTCTAATATATGCGAGTATGTCTATCAAGGCATTTATATATAGGTAGAGATTAATCTTAGATTATAATAATGTTATATCGAGGTAGTGAGCGCAATATTATAATTTAATTCTGTGTATTTTCTTTGTTGTGTTCGGGCGACGAGCATTCGAGTGTTAATAATAATCATTTTCCATAACCATGATGGAAATGAAAGGGGGTGGGGGAATTGCTTTTTTGATTGGTGTTATTGTTGGAATTCAAATCTTTCCGCTGGAAATAAGATTATCACAGCAAATAATATACAATTATCTTAAGTTGAACTATTAAGGCACTCTGGCACATGTTAAAATATTTCAGTGCTTCTTTAAATATTTTAACAACGTACTCTGATTTATATACATTATACACATTATATAATATATGTTTAATATTGTTTGTCAGCTATGAGTATGTAAAATATGAATATTGGAAATGTTCATAATTCACTAAAAAAATAAAATATAAGAAAAAATCGACAAAGAGAACACAGATAATGTACTTACCTAAAAATTTGATGAAACGTCAATTCACTTAAATATCAAAACTAACAGCACACTATATTGAAACTGATGAACGAAAACTCGCTGTGTCATACGTGTGTAAGACGGAGACTACACGTACGACGTCCTCTTGAGATATGTTCCGTTGTAGTAGCATAAATAGTTATTAATGAATTGATTGTCGAGAGTTAGTGCAGGGCAGCTACAACCCTCAAACCTTCACTGCCGATAACATTTTACGACCTCATAATATTATTGTAAATATGTCACGGATTGTATAATAGGTATATTCTAATAAATGTTAAAAAAAAAAAAATGATAATTTGAAGAATTTTTCAATATGCAGTGAACTTTAAAATCTATATCATAAAATTTACACAATTATTATTTATGGTAAAATACCGACATTTTGATATTTTATGTGATAACTATTCTAATATTGAATATATTATTTTGTATTTACACATTAAATAAGAATAAGATTTTTAAAAAAGTGACCTCAGCTACATACACTCTCGTAGTCTTAAAAATTAACTTACGCTGAGATATAAAAGAGTTGTGCGGCTGAACAGTGATGTATCACGAAATAGCAATATAATATATTACACCAATATAACATTAAGTATAAAGTAAGTTTCTTTTTTTGTTTTAACATTTAGTATTATGGCTTGTTTCAGTGAAATTAGATCCGTGACATTGTCGGATCAATTTCAAACCTGTAAAAATGTTTTGCATTATTTAAATGGTAATTTATTAAATAATTTATATCATTACCATCACAGTTAGTTTTCTTACAATAGCAAAAATGTGTATTCTTTAATTATATTAGTCAATCTTATACTTAATATTTTTATGAATTTTAATTCGTAATGATTAACATTAATAATTTGTAAAATAATCAAGTTTTATTGGATTCTGAACTTAGTCAAGTTGAGTAAAAAAAATCTAAGTTGAATAAGAATATATATATCGGATAAAACAGTTTAAACTGAATAAAAAATCTAATTTTAATAAAAAAAATATAAAATCTAATTTTTGTATTCCTATGACATGTTTTGTTCAATTTGTCTTTGTAATTTTTTATTCAATTTTACTTTTTTATTTTTTATTAAATTATTATTATTTTTTATTAATATTAGATTTATTCATCTAAAAACTGATTTGGAATGCATTTAAAAAACACTGACATATTTTTGGAATCGATCCGACAAAGTCAGGTCCTGACAAAATTATAAAATTCAACAATAAAATATATTGATTTGCAAAATTCTAGAAATAGGTTTTCAAAATTATTGCAAAGTATTTGCAAAATATTTGTACAGGTTTGATTATCTGACAAAGTTGGGGGGGGGGGGGCAACTTCACTGACATTTGTATGGCTTCCATGTAAAACATACGTATACATTTAAACTCTTCTTATATGCTATTTACTTTCTATTTGGTTATAACAAAGAGTAGAAAAATATATAGTACAGTGTCAGTAACAGTAGTAAAAATAAAAAATAAATCTACACTGACCGATTGCATAGTAAAATATTGTAAGATATAATATTCCATCTTCTTTCTTATAAAAATATAACATGACATTAATGGACATGACAATCATCTAATGCACTCTTTAAACATTTGTATTTTTAATTTGTTGTCCCGCCGTTGCCTTCAAGTTTCCATTATCTCATGAGACGTATGTTTTTTTTTATTGATTTCAATTCTAATATGATTATCTTACGGCGTTTTGGGTAGGCTAAATAGCTACACTTCCGTCGTGAGTGCAGTGTTCCGGTATCTCATTAAAATATCATAATAATAATATGACTATTATATTAAATTAATATTCATAGTTATTCCTTATTAGTGGCTATAACCACTAATTAATCATTGAACTGGCTTATACATATATATAACTACTACCTAGTTACTAAACTCCTTTTTTTGTAATACTACTTATAAACTATTTGCCACCACTATTCCAGTGGAGTGTCCCATCGGCTTCGCTGGACTGTTATACAAATCTGAGTCAGCTTACTTGATGCTGGCCTCAAGGTATCTAATATATAATAATGCTTATTTACAAATAATACATGACGTTTAGTTTTCTAACGATGATCTGAATATTGGTGTCAATAGTATTTTTTCACCTCATTATTCTCTATACACATAAGAATACCTAATTATAACATGTTCTGTGATGAATCAATAAAATGCTTACTGATTATCGTTAGATGCATACATTTTTAATGTTTTCTTGTGTTGTTATATGAACGTTTTACCAGAATATTATTTCAGTATGTTTATATTTTTCTTAGGTTTACTTTTAAATATTAGGAATTCAAATTTTTTATGTACATAATAGGACAACGTATAAGTATATAAATAACTAGTTTTCTTTATTTTTGAGTTTGATGAAAAATAAATAAATAGCAACGATTAGAAACGGTTGATTAGGTACAGCAAAACTAAGTAATGTGGTAATCATTTAGCTCGATTTTCAAAAATCTAAATGTAAAGATGTTTAATTAAACCAATTTGAATTTTTTTTTTCATCCTTGGTTGAATCATTTTATCTTCCGATTTACGTTTGAAGAAGAAGTTATACCGTTTTAAAATGTCTTCTCTAATTTTATCACATTCTTGTTTAATTTTTGTCTCGTTGATTATTTTTAATTAAAATTCACAAGGATTTTTTTCAAACGTTAAAAAAAAATCCGCGAAAATGTATTTTCATAATTTATAGGCATTTCAAGTTTAATTGAGTAGAATAACAAACTCTCAAATTATGCGGGATTTATTTGTGTGTACTAAACTAAGTGTATTATATTCTAGCGTTTTAATAGAATAAAAAATGCTAAAACAATTCATATAAAATTAAAAGCTTAAATAATTTAATTAGGTAACTGGTATACCTGAAAACCTAAATCGTGTAATCTCAATAAATGTTACTAATATATTGTAATGCTAATATAAACATCTTAAACAATATTGGCTGTATTCAAAATCTATGTCCCAAACTATGCAAATGTATAATAATCGTTTCTAAATTAATATATGAGCACAATAATATGTGCGTAACATTTCTCATAAAATACCGCTTGGACCAAATAGTTATAATAGTTAAAGGTCTGTTTAATTTAATATAAAATACGGTTACCATAATATGGTACAATATGTTTAAACGTGACGATCAGATATCTCTATTTCAGTAATACTCAAACACAAAGTTATATTCACATTAAAAGCTTCAGAAGTTTATTTCTTAGCGTGTATCCATTTTAATAGTTAGTATGTAATCAAAGGAACTAATCAATTTGTGTTTTAAAGTTGTAGACACGCAATTACAATTATTGATAGATTATTGTAACTTAAAGTAATTTAGTAATATACAGACGTATAATGTAAAATATATTATTCAGTACCTATACATTTTTTCAAAAAAATTGAATACAAAATACACGTTTTTAATTTTCATAAATTAACACATCACTGCACTTTTCGAGTATATAAAACCAAATTAGACGTCTAAATTAGTCTTGGTTGGACAATTTACATGAAATACTACTTATTTTGAATAATCATTGAAATGGTAAATTAGTAAAACTCAACACGTGTTCATACGATTCAAAATGTGTTTATATAACATATTATATACGTACCATAGGACCAGGTCAATAGGTTATTAAATAATATATTATTATATATACGATTATTCATTTGATTTCAGCATATGGACATAACACATTAATATAATTGATTGAGTAAAGGTAAACTTTCGTCAATATTATTATCAACTCCATCGGAAACAAACTGATTGAATATTACGTTCCAACGGCGCAGTATTATAATTTTGTTGCACCGAATACCAATCATAGGGTTATTGCATCACGTCATATACATCAATATATTTTTGTTCGGCTTGCGTTCATCACATTTCCATCGGAAAGCCAATATCACGAATGCGCTGTGTGTGCAGTAATACCACGAACACCGTAGGTACACCCATACCTGCATCCAAGGGCAATATAACACGCGTCGAACATTAATTAGAGTTTAGCGAATAGTTGGGTGACAAGTGAAATAAACGATCGTACAGTCACGGAGTATCGGGATGCAGCAACTCCCGCGAGACTGCCGCCGCGTACCCGGATTTGCCGTTTCGTTTCCTACGGTCAAAACGTACACTAAATAATTCAATAAAAAGGAAACCTTTAGTTCTCCGAGAAATCCTATTATATGTATGCTTGTAAATACTCTTTGCATACGTCTGTTGGATATAAATTATTGGACGAGTGGGCGTTATCGTATAGACACCGCATTTCACCGGCCGTTTACGATGATGGTAATAATAATAATAGTGGCACGTGGACATGTTATTCAAATCTCTGGTTAGGTTAGGTTGTGGACGTGAAGACGTAATCGATTTGTGCGAACCGACACGTCCATAATATATTAAATGACAAGTGTAGCGTAACGATGAAAATATTACTTTGTATTATTATGCGAGTAGTTAATCGCCGCGAGCTGATCGCTTCCAACTGCACCCAGAATTAAAAGTACCTATAGCGATTATAAGTGATATTACGATTCGCGTGTCGTTGTTCGTGCGTACCTCGAACAGGGAAATACAATTATTAATACCAAAAAATCAATCGATATAATAGTGATTTGAATCGTACGCTATATTATGTGTTTAACGAGCTATAGTTTTCATTTGTGTTGGTCGTTGTCGGTGCAACATAATAACATATCATCATATTATATTCTGAGGGTGTAGAAAGATAACACCTAATTGTTTCTATGTCGCTTGTACAATATATGACCTCCATAATAATGAGTAATTGACTTCGAGGTAATTCGACGAGTTCAACAAGGCCGGGGCAAGGATAGAATGACAAATACCGCGGGGTTAAAATTAAATAACTTTTGGCAGTTTTCTTTTTTATGACTGAATATTTTTAGAATCGGCGTCCTGAAAAACATGCATATT
This sequence comes from Myzus persicae, assembly GCF_001856785.1. Classification (NCBI taxonomy): domain Eukaryota; kingdom Metazoa; phylum Arthropoda; class Insecta; order Hemiptera; family Aphididae; genus Myzus; species Myzus persicae. The sequence continues at coordinate 105,716 of NW_019101169.1, read as the reverse complement.
ACATAAATTATTTATGTGCTATGATCTTCGCATCAAGTCTCTGCAGTTGTGAACATTTTATGACGTCCTTAGCAGTTTCACATCGTAAAACCACGTGGATAAAAGTATCGTGGGTCAGGCGCGCGGACGTACGCAGACACACGAGTGGACAACGATATTTATTGTTTTTTTTGTTTTCGAGACGAATTGTTTTTTTTTTTTCCTGTTCAACTTAAACGTATACTAGTATTTCGTGAGCATTCGCAGTATTCGAAAAAACACAATCCGATCACCAAAGCTAATGATTACTGCTTTTGATAGAATAATAATATACCATTAATCGATCAATGTGACCATCAGACTATGTGGGTACTGGGTAGGTATATATTTACATATTTACTATTATTATTATTATTATTGTTATTATTGTTATTACTAGCCCTTGACATGTCAGCTTATAAGTATTTTTTTATTTTTTTTTATTCACGATAATTTCCAATTCATGTTATCATTACATTTTGTAGGCGATTATAATCATAATATAATTAAGATCCTCAAGAAGAGTTATATTTTAATCATTCATAGATAAAACAGGTTGAGAAGTAGGTTATTTACAATTCATTATAATTAACAATACCGCGATATTGTGTTAAAAATGTAAAATATGAATCAGAGATTCTGTGTTTGTGCATATTATTATATATTCATATAGGTACAAATCATGAAATTAACAATAATAGTACGAATTTATAGAGCATGGGAATTATTGATTAATAATATCATTGTTTTCGTTAAATATTTAATATTTTATTTTCAATAAATAAATAGAATCACGCATTTCCTTTTCCATTTTTCACAAACTGAACAAAACATTCTAAAACCTTTTGATTCCTTTAAAAATTTTAGAACGAATAATAACAAAAGAACAAAATTAAATAAGATTAGTAATAAAATGATTTAATATTCAAGCATTCGTTTTTACATGACGATTTTAAAAGCTTTCGTTCTAGTTGCCACCAACACATTCAACGACCATCACGGTCTCTGTAAAAATGAACACAGAAGCCTCAAGTCTATGCTGCGTTTTATATTCATAATCTTCAATTTGCTTAAGACTGGTTATCTATACTGCCATATGTTAATCGTAGTTAAAATAATGTAAATATTGTAAACAAAAAAAACTGGAAAGTCTAGAAAATGGTTGTAGGGCAGAGGTAGGCACGTTTATGATTTTCTCATGTCAAAATTATTTTTTTGTATTCTAATATTTTCTGTCGACCTATTCTATTTTCTATTTATTCTCATATCATAAAAATTGTAAGACAAAACAGCAATTAGGTCCACCGTCCACAAGACCTCTACAATTATATATGCCATTATCACAATGTTCACAATATGCTTTAATATCACTGCTAGTCCATACTTATCTTAAATAATATTGTTATAAGCACATATTTTAAATATTTTTAGTTTTTAATGTTAAACTTTTTACATTATAAATAATTCTAAAAAGGTAATCGTAAACACTCAAATACAAAATCTAAATACAAAAATGTATTTGAACCACGTTTATATTCTAAAATACTGATATTGGAATTTTGTTATTCGTCACTAGGATACATTTACGCTAGAGTCCCTCGAGAGTTGAAACCTTGTGAAATCGTAAAACCCTATTATGTGTTCATAAAATCAAACTATATTTCACTATTTACTTATATATTATAGTGGGATGTAAGCAATTCTTATAACAGAACAGCTAGTAACCACTATCCAGTTAGATATAACAATTTCTTTGCAATACTCCAGTGCTCACATAAACTCGATACCATTTAATGTCTTTAAAAAAATCAAGAGTCAAGCTAAATGAAAGTAAATCTTTCAGAACAAACCAAAAAAATGTAGTTCCTACAGGTGGTAGATATTTAATCAGCCAAAAGGTCGTAGAAATTATAATGAATTTTTTTTTATTCTAGGTACTCTATAAGTATATACCTAACTACCTAAGTACTATTTAACTTTATTATATTAATGTGCTACATTTGGCTATTCACGACTATAGGTACTGAAAAAATACCGATGGACAATATGATCGTATTAGATAATACAGACATTGAAATTCAAAAAGTTGAATTCTAATAAAATATTGTGTTACATTAGTTATGATATTTTATCATCGCCTCGATAGACCTTGGTATCCCATGCATAACTATAGTTAATACCCATTATATCAATTAAAACCACTAGAGTTAAAACAACTGTACGTCTAATATATAAACTATATGAGCACTTTTTTTTTACTTGTGTATTGTGTCATAATAATTAGTCATTCGATATCATTAATTTAACACAAGTCAGTATATTATAATCACCTAACACCTATAATATATTGTAATCAAATTAAATGAATAAGTAAATGTGTTTGTTGAAAACAAAATAAGTTATAGTATTTTTTTTTTTTACGAAATAGTTCCATCCAAGAAAATTAATTATTATACCTAGGGAACTTTACGAAGAAGCTAATAAATTTAAACTTTCCATAATAATTTTGCTGCGTGACATATTATTATGTATATAATCTGTACCAAGGGACTAATAGAAATCCAAGCTTCAAAAAATAACGATAAACTATATGTTTTTTTTAAATAAATAATGGAATACATTCTTACACCTAATAGTAGATATAGATACTTTGATTCTTTGAATGAATAATAATAAAAAAAGACTAACGGAAGTTAAGCTTTTGATGAAACTCATATCTTTAACCTCTACTTTTAAACTTAAGTATAAAATAATATTTTTTAAATGTACCATAATCGTAATTCTTGTTAAAATTAATAATAATATTAAAGTGATTTAAATTGCATAATATTATGTTTAATTATAAGGTTAATCATTTTTCAAAACTAAAGACCTGTTTGATTTATTATATTTTTTAAACAATAAAAATGAGAACAACGATCAGTTAAATGATAAGCAGAATTGGTATATATAATATTTTATGCTTATAATTTATTTTAAATAAATATAATATACTTATTATTTGGAAATTGATTTTAAAACGTATGAAATAAGTAGTTAAAAGTTATTTAATTTTAATTTTAATGATGATTTATAGTTAATCATGTTATTGTGATATTGTGTGAATCATTATTATTATTTTTAAAAAAATAGCGGTTGTTAAGTTTAAATAATATTTCACATAGATTATCGGAGTTAATAAAACAACTTACAAATAACTAACTAAAATGACCAAGACATATTACTTTCCTAATAAATATAAAATACATCTATCAAAAATATTTTTTGTAAATCGTTGAACACCACATGAATATTGAGAATCTTGTCTGATAAATCTATTGTATTGCAATTTGATGGCTAAAAACAAATAAATCAATAAAAAAATTATTTATGTTTATAAATTAATGGAATATTTGATAATAATACTATAAAATATACCAAGTACCTATTAAAAAAATAGCATAAAAGATGCAAAATTTAACAGGAATAAAATGTATATTCTCCAAATTTTCAATCTTCAGTAGTATGCAATACGCTTTAAAATAAGAGTTATAACTATGAGAGAAAAAAAACTAACATTTCCTAACGAGATACCCCATGCGCCCACCAATACAGATTTACTTTTTTTTGGACAATCACCTATATTATCTTTTGCCTTTACGTCCATAATTTATCCATATTTAGTGATACGTATGTCTATATTCAAATCAAATTGTTGGCAAATAATATGTATATTACTTTATAAGTTAAAAGAATTCATCAATAATCGAAGTAAAATAATGTATGTATATTTTTATCATTAAAGATGTATCCATGATAAAATTAAAAAAAATATATTTCAACTGTAATATTTCATATAAAAACTATTAATGCATTTCTAACATATTATAACATTTTAATGATTAATTGAAACTTTTTTAACTGTTTGTTATAATTACTACAAATTGTCCTAAATAAAAAAATTTAAAATTTTGACATTATTTAGAAGTAAAGTTTTATTTTGTTTTGAAAATAATGATAACAAAAAAAATACCAAAAATGTGTAAAGAGATAATTACAATCCTAGTGTGGAAATTTAAGATAAAAACAATTTATAGGTAGTTGTTTATAGGCAATTGAAGAATTTTTTTATCATGGTTATGTATTTAATTCTTAGTAAGTAAACTTCTAAATTTTATATTCTCAACTTAAGAATATTTTTATCAAGCTCATAAAGTTGGTCAATCAAATTTGTATTATCCTATAAATGAAAATGAAAATTTTTACTAATTATCTTTCGTTAAAATAATAATAATTTACTGCAATTTTTTCTAGTTTTTCAAACTATTGATGTTTAAAAATAATTTATTAAATTATCCTGATAAATATGATACCTACAAAAATACAAACATTGATAAAAATGTTGTGTGTGAAGAAAATAAAATGTCTTGGTGAAAATGCATATTGTGCTACATAATAATTACGCATTTTTAAATTAGTTTTATATTAAACTCTCTTTCAAACGGGTGGCCGACAGCTTTTACTATCTCCCACGATATATGATATACAACTCAACATCACTATCGTGACATAAATAAAATCACGTTTCTTACTTCTTACATAGTAGGATTACTTATTATAAAATAGAAAGAGAAAAATTATTTAAGGGTTTGATGTCACATTTTTCAATGTTGCAATTTTGAAGTACGGTATTAAAAATCAAAAAACTGTGTGGTAACAATTATAACTTTATATATCTTGGTTGAAAATTAAAAAATTGTAAAAAACGGGCATGAAATATTATTTGTTGTAGGTCAAGTGTTCCGTTTTCATTTGGGAATTATAATGAAATGCTTAAATTTAACAAAAAAATTAAATGAAAGAAATGTGGGGCGTGAATTGTGCGTGTGTTGCATAATATTTAGACAGTGGCAGCTAGTAAGTATTGGTTTACAGTTCTCTGAATAATATATTTCAAAAATAGTGTTGAATAATAGTGTTATTTATATATACAAATATATATATCTTTTTTTGAGGGGAGGGGGAGAATAATTCAAATTAATGTTAAAGTATGGAAATAACCAGAATATTACATGGGTATATAAAATGGTCACTTTAAGTTAACAATACTATTCACATAAATTTAATGATCGATGTGACCTAGTTATGTTAAATGTTGGATAATCAATTAGCCAGTACTAAATATAATTTTTTTTTATTTCTTGTATGATAGGTGTATAAAAATTTGATATTATGTATTTAAATATTAAATTAACTCATTTAAGCGAATGTGCTTGCTACGTTATATTTAATTATACGTGTTTACATAGTCTAAAATATTTATCAGCATATTATAATATGTCAAAACGTTTGCTTTAAATGAACTATATTATGTATAAAAACTTCTTAAATAAAATGCACTAATATATTATATGTATATAAACGCAAATCAACTTTTTTGTATTTACCTCAAAGAAACAACGAATTGTGTGCGTAATGTAAAAATGTCTCAATGAGAAACAAAATGGATATGCAAAATCAACAAGTACAATCCCATTTACAATACATTTCGATATTTTTCAATACGCTTATTATTCTCTTCATTAAACAAATACAAGTACTGCTCGGTTCATACATAATATGGTAATTAAGGTACGCATAGAATGAATTCATAAAATGAAAAATTCATCAAAGCTATTCAAATTGTGTTGGCGTTTTGAAGTCATAAGTAGAACAGATAATTTTTAAATAAAAAACAAAATATAATACCTGCTTGACATTCTCTTTTACAATATTATGGATTATAATAAATGACACCTTTAGCACAGTTCAAAGAAATTAAATCGCATTGATAATAATGTACATAATAATGTGGTATCTAAATAATGTAATATGGGTATAGCTGTTCGTCAATACTGGCCAATATTTCTAGATTTATAGAAGCAGTTGTCATGAATAATTCGGCTAAATCGACAGGTCTATTATTTATTTTGCAAGCAGATGATAATAGTATAATGTCATATACTGATATAATATTATTTACGTGACACAGATTTAAGAAAAAAAAAAAATGATTATTCAGAAATATATTTATATAATATTATAATAATGTTAGGATGAACCATACAATCGATGTTTATCAATAACTCGTATCATAATAATATACCATACCCACGTTACATACGTGACGCATTATTCACTATATATAGCTGTTTCGCCCAAGCTCGACGGGCGTTGCCGCGTCGATGGCATGGTGTATGGCTATTTAAATACCGTAATAAGCAAACATCCGTACAATGGACGAATCCCTTTATAATATTCCACTAACGACGTCAACCCGTTGCGATAATCGGGTGGGGGCTATGATAACAATATACTCGATTAAAAATATATACCTATAATTATACATGACGTGTACTATTGCAGAGTGGTATGTAAAGACGGCGGCGGCGGTTTGGATCGCCTGGAGAGTCTGTTGCGCGCCTCCCGGATGAGATAGGTACAAACAATATTCGTCTTTTACAATAATAAATAGCCATATTGTAGGCACCCAAATATACTAGACAGTAGACATTATTACAGTACCTACGTATATAGGTAACGTGTGTTGTATACCTGTGTAGGTCCTCGCTAGCGCTTATTTGAATCTCCCGGGGGAGGTGGCGCGGAGGAGGGATGAAAATAAAAAATAAAAAAATATATATTATTGTTAAAAAAAAAAAAGGGTTGCGGGCGCGAAGGGTGTGGTCGCACGTGGCCGCGGGTGTGTATTGATGTGTGCCCGGTACGCGGTGGCGGCGGCGGCGACGACGGCGGCAGGCCGACCGCGACCGACGTCAGCCGATCACGAGCACGGCACACTGGAACCGACCGACCGGCCGGCCGGTCGGCTCTCCCCTGCCGTCGCGTCTCGCACTCGGGCTCGTGGCGCGGCGGCGGCGCCGTCGTCATCGTTGTCGGAGCGGGCCCCGCTCGGAGCGCTCTGTCGACGGCCGGCCGCGGCCCGCACGTCGGCGCGNCGCAGGTATAGCACCGCGCGCGCTACAGTCGAGCGGAACCGTACCGCGACCAGACGCGAACGCTCTCCGGTCCGTCGACCGTCATTCGTACGACTGCTGCAATCAACAACTAACGTTCTCGCATCGAGTTCTCTCTTTTCACTGCCTCCATCATAAAACACACTCAGTTCTTGTTTCGACATGATATTATTATAATATTATGTACTCCGCCGCCGTTCCTTATACTTGCCGTACTTACACTCACCGCGCCATAAGATTATCATATTTTTTTACGTAATTTGTTTTTATTCTTTTCGTCCGTCACCCGAGTAAAACTGTCGATTCTCGCGCCGATATCACGATTATATTGTATTATTATTTTGTGTTTGATTTTTTTCCGGTTTTTTTTTTTTTAATTTTAATTTCATCACGGCCCCCTCAACAAACACTCAACAACGATCGGCACAACTCGACAATTCGCGCTCATCTTCAGGCTGCACACTGTCCTCCGATACATCTTCGGCGACGATCAACCGACGAAATTGGTGAGTACATCCATGAGATATTTTCTATATTTTAATATTTTATAAGTCAAAACTTTTTTTTAAATTTGTGATCCGCAGGTTGTTTGAGAAACATTTCTGTTTTTATTAGTTGTTCTTTAAGTTTAACTTTAAGTATAATTGTATGTTTTTAATTTTCAATTAAATTATGTGGGGATAGAAATATGTTAAGTGTAAACCAAATTTAAAAAATACGTCAAATCTAAATAAATATGAATGAAATTGATTGAAATTAAAGACTCATTGTAAACCATTTTGCATTGTCATAAGATAATAAATATTTTTTTCATGCAGAATATTGAAAAATATTTAAGTGTGTCGTGTGACAAATAATTTTGATAAAAAAAAAATTTTAACTATAAAAATTGTTTTTCGAATTTTATTTTTTTTCTATACTTGAAAATCTACTACTTACACATGGCCCATTTATTATTGCATTAAAATTATTAAAAATACTAAAGTTGTACGTAATTCAAATTGTTACAATTTTTAACATCGCCAACACGGAATATCTTTAACCCAAATAGTTTTCGAGCCAAGTTTTTTGATTATGAGCTAGCTATATACTTATTTTTAATGACCGATTTACCTCAGAAAAAAACTAATAATCACATTTCTTATACATTTCATTACTTATTATTTGGTCAACTTATTTTTAATTGTTTTATTCATTTCAATGTGCAAAAAAAAATTTCCTATATATTATCTTAAAACATATTTTTAAATATTTGTATTTGAAATCTTTAAGTTTCCAAAAAAAAATATACGTACATTCTTTATAAAAAATATGCTTAAAACATACCTATATAGTATAAAGCAATATTATGAATATTTTTTATGTGGTTGTATTATTATCATTATGTTTTTAATTACGCACATAAGTTGTCAGTATACTGTTCACTGTCAAAAGGAGGGATGGATTGTAGAAAATGAGTTTTAACCATGTGTGACAATAAAATAAGCCAGAATATTAATCGAAAAAAAAATTAATCATGTGACAGTCGACAGACATCAATATAGGTGCATTATCATATATTTTAATTGAATAATACATTTGTGAATTATCTATAAAAAAAAATGATGTTTCATTATACCTACCGTTAATATAATTAATTAAGTAACTGAAATATTAAAACAAAATTTAAATTTAAAATTGATAACAACAATATTAATATATTTTTAGTTAAAATGTATACCATTAAGTTTGAAACTAGTTATAACCGTCATGCTAAAAAATATAATAATAGTTCCCATGTTAGACATTGTAATATTTTTACTCATCTCATTTTTATGTACTTGATTGAATAAAAACCCATTATTTAATTACAAAATAGTTTTTCAACTGACAACAGTATTTACTTATTTGTTTAGTTATGTCGCATTACTTATTTTTCAATGAAATTTATTCAATGACCATTCCAAAATAAACGTAGTTAACTGTATATATTAACTTACTTTATTTATATAAACTTTTTATTCTCATTTTTTCTGGTCATTCCGTTATAACTTGTCATAGAGTATCCTATTAAGCATATTTGTATTAACCATATAGCTCGTCTGACAAATTAAAAAAATTAAATATCGTTGATTTATAGAGTTTAATATTTTTCTATTCTTATTAAATATTATCAACTGGTTCTCGCTATAAAATATATGAAACTCGATTAATGAGGACCCTTCCGTTACAGCAGAACATTCTTAAATTTTTTTACTAGTTACGTGTAATTCATTAACAGCTATTGTTCGTTATTAAATGCATTAAGGAACATTTGTTTAAAAAAAAAGACTGTTTATTAAAAAATAACATGCACATTGTTTTTATCTCTATTTCATATCGAAATTGTGTTTTCATATATTGTGAACATAAAAAATAAAAATGTGTATGTACAATGAAATAATAATATAATACAAAATATGACGTACCATACTACTTTTTAATAACACGCGATGGGGAGAGATTTTCCCATGGCAGCTGTCCGATTTAGAAGGGTTTCGACCGAATAAACGTTTTTAGGGAGGATATGTGTGCACATATGTATGGTGTACGTACATATAGATTGTTTTTTTTTGAAACTACGTCCCTGAAAATTAAAAACATACATGCACGCTTTATTTTTATAACACTGGTTATTACTTATTGTAAAATATTGATTTTTTTTTTACTTGATCGCATCGTAAATGAAAGTAGGAAATATTCATAAGGGTTGTTTAAAAAAAAAATTATTTTAAAATTGAAAAAATATATTATTATGTTTTAGACGTAAAAATATAAAATATAAGATTATTGAATAAAATCCGTTCATTTGTTTTTTAGAATGTACTAAAATGTTATAAGAAATAAATTTAACCTTATTATTATACCTTACGAATCGTTTTTTATGTATTCATATAATAATTTTAAACATTACATCTTGTTATTAAATATTAAATTACACATTTTTAGGATATGTTTATGTACATCTAATGACCCAACATTGTCCATGCTGTATAATAGTCAGTTCAGTTTAATATTTACATTTCTGAAGCTTTAGAAAAAAAATATCAAACACTATTTTTTTTCGTCACTAAAACAATTTGTAATTATTATTTTTCGCACTGTTCGTTTTTGTATTGTTTATTTAGTATCAACAAACGCTTCCGTTGAACTATCAATAGGTACCCATGTATATGTATTTTTCATTACTCGTTTAAAGTTTACATGACCATTATTCATGAATACTTTTTTTAAACATTTACATTGATCATCTCACATGTGTGTGGGTGGAGTGGTGTAGGTACTGGGTTTATGTGTGAGTATATGTTTACGATAATTTACACTCATCATTTTTTTTTCTACTGAAGCGCTTACTTTAAAATATTCAAAATTTAGTTCGTTCCTCGAATATAGCTTATTTTTTACCAAATATTATTTTTTGTTTACTTTCGGCTCTGTGACGCATAGGATTAATGTCTTCCTAACGGGTAAAGGCTTCCCCACCGTTCTACGTTGGGTCGTTAAGTCATAAAAACAATAGAACCTATATGTGCTACACACTAATGGCACATCGCATACTAGGTTTTAATTTGTTCTACTGGAAGTTAGAAGGGGTCACGGACATCGCTTATTACTAATTATTATTATAACCTGGACCCCCCGGCCTGTTAAAAATTATTATCTTCTTTGCATTCCAAGCGTTCGGGTGATATACATTTATTACCTATCTGAAATAAATTTATAATTCATTCGTTAAAGGTATTCAAATTGTATTCTTTAAACTGTATGTTTCGAGTCTAGTTGTTAAAATTTAAATGAACTTATTCGTTGTTTTTGTATGCTTCTTTAATTCTTATAATATTTAATTTAATGTTTACTGTCCGATGAAATTTTTGACTTATCAATTTAATAGTCTTCGATAAAGGGAAGGTTGGATATTGGAGATTATTAAATTACGAAGTACTTATACTAAAATGTCAGAGGTTTTGACGTGTTTTATTTTATAGTAAATGAGGATGGGTGATTCCTAAAACGTCTAGAGTCTCAATAATATATTACACCGATTGACGATTGCAGATGATAAATTGTTTTGACGAGATTTCTTAGATTTATCTCGTGGATCGTCTAGAATATAAAATTAACTGGTAGTGCCTGAAGTATAGTTATTATCAGATACTACAATAATTATGTATTGATTGTTATCATTTGTTCTATGTTATTTAGGCTTAATATTTAAATAAAATATTAATTTTGTATTTTATTATTCAGTTAATGTATAGTGAGGTGTATATAGGTAGATAATATTAATGTGTATATGTGGGCGCATGCTAAGGCGTGGGACTATAGTTATTTTGACGAGTGACCACTAATCATTTAAATATTTCGTCACTTAATTAGAGATAGCATGCGTTTTATATAAAATGTATTTATCTAGATAAATCCGTTAACATTATTACCTAATTTAACAAAAACAAATTTCCGCATTCTTCTTCTTATGAACTAAAATGTTCAAAACGTTAGATTTATAAATTATGTGTACCTATATAGTGAAGAAATGATGATTTATTCAACTGTATAATATGAACATTTAACAATGTTGAAAAAAATTATTTATTTTATGTGTACTTTGAATATCGTACAAATGAAATATCACAAAATACATAGTATTATTATGAACAAATAGTACCCCTGTAATAGGCAGGCTCTTTAAACTTATACTGTCTGTATATGTTTCATAATAATCAATGTTTCCATTCTAGTGGAAAATATATTTGTTCGCGTATGTTTTCAAGACTATCTATCATAAATCACGTCGAATTCAAATAAAAGCTAAAGTTATTTTTGACGTTTCCCTTTAGACCATTACGATAAAACGTCGATGTGGACCCTTGATATATACGACAAGCAATTTGAATAAATTCTCAAAAGAGAGAAGGGACCGATTCGGTAGCTACTGGATATGCATACGATATATCGCTGAAAGGTCCGAATCGTGGATAGAATATTATTGATAATTTACATGTGCGTAAAGTCAGTTACAATCGTGTTTCAATTTATTAGTTCCCGGGAGCCCTATTTTGTTGGTTTTTTTTATGAAATTAAAATACTTTATTCTGTGATTAGGCTGTGCGTGTAATTTGCTGATAGTAAATTTTAAACCAGTGGTTCCAATATTTTTAAATTACAATGCGTAATGACATTATATTCAAGTATCTACTGGAAATTAAACCATAACCATTTTGCCGATGGTGACATTTTAAGGGAGTAAACAGGCAAGAAGAAAATGTAATTTGGTTTGTGTATACACTATACATCTTTCGTAAAAGCTTTTAGCAACGTCATTCGACCTTTTAGCGCTAGTAAATTCGTTTTCCTTACCCTATCATTTTTTACCATCGCTTTTGTTTCAACAATATCACGACCTTTTATAATCATCCAGCCTTTTCAATTGAACACGTAGCATACCAGAACGTATATGTACATAAACAATCTTGTTACGGACATAACATAATACCATGCAATGAAGGAAAAAATATAGGATTCACTTCAAAAGTTCTTCTTTGATAAATTTATGTAATACGAATTTTGAGCTGCGACTAAAAGTTTTATCGTTTAATTTTCTCTGAAAATCTATTTTTAATGTTTAAATAGGTACGAATAGAAATGTTTTTTTTTACTTCATTGTTGTAATCCATATAAAAAACTTCAATGAATTATTTTTTTAAAATCTACAATGATTAACCTATTTTTACTCGGTGTAGTTATTAATACTTTTTATTAGAACTTTTTTTTAGTGCATTATAGAAAGTTTATGACTTAACTTTTTTCAAATTAGTAAAACTATTCTTAACAAAGAATATTTTATCCAGTTTCTTGTATACACAGCTTTACATCTTTTTTGGTATGAATGTTTTTATTTTGTTGTTATTTTGATACATATATATATATATATTTAAAAAAGGTCTGTTTTTTTCAATGTATCCTGAACAATAAACACTAATTTATTTGCTATGTACTATCCCAACAATTGAAGACTAGGTATGCTGCACACCTATCTACCGCTACAACTAAAATTTGATTTTGAATGAAAACTACTCTTAACAAAAACTTAATTAAGTTCTACTCATAACTTTACTATAAGAGATTAAATATTATAATAATGGTCAGCGTAACAAATTGTTGGTTATATTAAATCGTATGGCTTTTGAATTTCAAGCGATTAATCATGTTTATTAAACCAGATTTGGGTGCCGATAAAACGTTTTCTTTATGGTAATCTAATCCATTTAACACTTTAAGGCTAAATTTAAAATTGCTCACCGCCCCAGTGCGCGGACACAGCCGATATTTGCCGATACACCTAGCCAAGGAAAATACACTAGAGGAAATGATTATTTATAATATACAGCTGTCCCGCAATATTCCTGAACCGCTGATATTTAATATTACGGTTAAAATTTATTTTTAAACTCAAGCCAACGATGCGAGTCCGAGGTTCTCCGGTCCAGCGGCACGGTCGTGTTTATAAATAAAATACGTCATATTATATACCTAAACATATATATATATATTCTATACTTATTTGCAATTTCTCTCCGTTCCTTTTTTTCTCTCAACATTCTTATTATTATTTTGTTTTCTAACCGCCGATTGGTGACAAATAGTGTTGAGCAAGGGTCCTGTGGGAACTAACCAACGAGATGACCCTTATGTGCTCACCAACACCCCTTCATCTGCACAAATAAATTATAAAACGTTGAATTATTCAAAAAATATATATATGTCTATATATATTATATAGGTACACCGATACAGGGGATAAAGGGGATCGAAATCAATTCTCCGTAATTTAATGGCTTGCGTTGAGTATAGTATAATATGCCGATTCGTCGAGGCTGATGGTTTTTCTTCGGATGGTTTCTATTGAAATGACCTCACCATCGTTTGTCTGCGTCCTCATTATAATAAACATCAAAACAAAAACGTACGATGACGTCTGATCTCTTAAAGGACATAATAATATTATACTATGGCCGTACATAATATACAACGTACATGTACAATGATCGTAGTATATTATTTTCTAATGTCAAATTTTACCACGAGGAATAAATTCGAAATGAGTTTACGTCATGGATATCAATTCAAATATACTAACGATTTTCATCAATAGTAAACAATAAACTCGTTGGCTGTTTCCGATGAATATACCTTATATTTATATTATTCGATATAGTCTGCAAGTTCTTAGTACAATAAAACCAATTTGATGAATCTAATTTATCGAATATAATAATATATCTTCTGAACATTATAATATTATACGTTCGGACAAATCTCCAAAAAATGTAAAATATGAACTAGGTTGTTAATAACCGTGCAATATGAAAACCATTTTTGAAAAACATAATGTTGGTATTTGTGTACGCTATACATGCAATGACGTTATATTTTACTAGCTCATTTCTAATCTTTATTGTTAGTCATTATAATTGTTCAAACACTTCAGTACTTCACCTCGGGTTTTTGTTCGACTACTCGACATGTTTTTAATGCAATAAAAAGTCTTTATCGCACCGTGTACCCATTATTACAATTAAAACGTTGTCGGTGCATAGCTTTCAGCAGCGTCGTCGTCTATTGAAGATCAAGAGAAAATCGTTACTGTTTTTTCCTCTTTATTGCTCACGGTCGACGTTATTTATTATTATTATTATTTTTTTTTTTTTATGGTTAGCCGTCACAAAGGATCCCGAACTGGTTTTATTTACGAGGACTCGCGAAGAGCAATCGTTTTCCGTGTGCAATATTTATGAACGTACAAAGTGTCTGTTAGATTCTACAGTATCTCTCTTTCTCTCCCTCTCCCTCTATCTCTCGTGCATTAACCACCGACTTGTTAGGACTAGCCATATAGCCAGCGACGGTGCACTGCAAATAAGTGTGTGTGCCGTGTGCGTTTTTCTACCCGCATAATATGTGTACCTGCGCTCTGTCGATGCAGATTGGTTTTTTTTCTCCTTCTTCATTTCCATTCGAATTACACTCAAATCGCCGGTAACCCGACACCGTGGATTCATTAGGTTTCATTAGATCATTACTTGTATATTATTTAAACATCACCGAGATTGGCATGTACTTGGTTTTCGATTCTCGTGTTACCCGTGAGCGGTTGAGTATCGCATGCGAATGGACGGCCGACGCAACCATCGGACTTGGTATATAATATTTATCGTCTATATGACGCCATCTCTCCCAGCCGGCCCGATGAACACGGCCGTGTGACTCAAACGGTAATTACCGCTAGAAACCACTTGACAATGGCTGATCATTGAAACGAAGATGATGTGAAAAAAATACTAAATATGGTCATGTGTCATTATCGTGGCGCCTGACATGTCTATAATATACACATATGATTATTATGCGTTCATATATAATAAAAATATCATCTATTGGACAAGGCAAAGACTTAATTCATTGTGCATTTTTTATAAATATTTCATAAAAATATCTATTTAGTTTTAAAGAAATAAAAAAGTCAATAATGAGATTTTGGCAATAGTCTTACGTAATACGCGATTTCAAATTATGGGCTAAATTAACTGAAAATCGTCTCCATGTTAGTTTTAGTTTATAAACTATTTTTGACCATCTACATCACCTGATATAATATATTTAGATTAAACAATTTCCTTGCTAAAAACATATTTGACCTTACATTCATATTGTACTCAAGCTAAATATTACGGGTATGTTTTACTATATCAACTAAACATTATGACTAGTGTGGTTAAGTTGGATTAGTATTGTTAGTAAGGTTGAAAACATATACTATTTTTTAATGTATGAACAAAATATTATGTCTCAAATTTTTGACAGACCTACTTTACTTCAAAAACAATTAAATTTAGATTTCAAATTTCAAATTTCAAGTATTCCTTATGACACACGTGTACAAATAATACACTTTTGAAGTTAAAAATAAAACGATATTTTTGTTTGGCTCTCTCAGATAAATTTACGACCCATCTTAGTTCAATAATACTAACAAAGTAAACTGTTTGAAAATCCAGATGCTAACGAGTCTATATTTGTATGATGACTCTTATTGATCCATGATTCAAATATAATTGTTAATATGTGTATACTATGTATATTGTACATGTACCTACTTATATACATTATTAGCAATATTAAATTTATAATAATTATGACAGCGCTGTGTTAAAATACTCCAACATAACATTAGTTAACTGATATTTATGAATACATCGGTACATTTGCATTTTTATGTTATTGAAATATAAATTATATTTTAAAAATCTTATTCCATCTTGACTTGTTCCATGCTATAATAATGTCATATTATATTGTCTTTCAGTTATTGACACTGATCAATCATGCACTCGATCTACTGGGACAGTGCGTATAAAGTTGAGATGTGGAATATTGAACCTGCATTTGGAACCATATATATACTTTTCAGGTCAGTTTTTGTTGTTGTTACGATTAGTAGAAATAGTTGTAGTGCAGGAAGTAATAGTAGAAGTAATAGTAGTTAGTACTATTGTTTGCTATTTTTTTTTTTTTTTATTATTAATTTACGTTAGTTGTCGACGTGAAGAGACAATCGGTACCCATACGATAATAATCAAAGACCATCCACCAGGTATACCGACCATGTTTACTTGTAGCTGCAGTTGTGCAGGTCTTTAAGCCGCGTCCGCGACACGACACAAACGCAGGCCGAGCCGCTCGAACCGACCGCAATTCCGCCGACTTTGAGTCCGTTCTATAACGGCGAAGTCAATGCCAAATGTCAGCAGCGTTCACTCTTTGTCGGCGGTATCGTTTTACATGCACCTCCCCCCCCCCTACCCCTATTACGACGTGCACGGCTGTAATCGAACGGTTGTCCCATGCGCTATATATTATAATCGGACGCAACGTCCGACTTGTTGTATTATTATTAAAATATATTCTCGTCGCATAGTAAATGTTTTATTATTATTTTTATGTACGCCAAGGTGGTGTTCGCGCGCGCGCAACATTATTATTGTTACTATTATTATTATATTCGTCGTCGTCATTAGTCTCGGGCGGATTCGAATAACATTCGTACCTGTATAATATAATATAATAATTATTTATTGACCTCTGGCGGGCTATCGACGATAGTCATTTCGATACGTTATATACGACGATCGATTGCGTCTGCTGTTTGGTTTTTTTTTTTAAATATAATATTTAAGTATATGCACAATAATATTAACGGTACACGTCTGGCGATGGCGGTGATGATGACGTTCGTCTCGAGTTCATGTTATTACAATATTCCACCGTACGATTATTGTAATGTACGCAGATGAAGATCTATACGTTATGTTATTCGTGAGTGCGAGCGCGCACGCGCGTGTGTGTCTCGTGAATAAATAACATTTTTTTTTCTTTCCGTCTATACGACAAACGACCGACGTCTATTCACATAATCCATCATAACGCCACGAATAGCCCACTCGCGCCGATAATCGACGGCAATAATTTCGCGGCGCGTCGTGTCTGCGTGGTTGGAAAAAAAATTAAACGACTTAAAACACTATTAGAATATAACATTGTGTGTGTGTGTGTGTGTGTGTGTGTGTGTGAGTGAGGTGTATGAACGCGCACGCGTTTGTATGTAACACCCGTAGCACACACCGCACTTGGGCCATTTTTAATATTTAAGCCGGATAATTCGTATGTAACGATTTTTTCATAATGAGTCACTTAGGTGCGCTATAAGTTATATTGTAGTAATTGGAAACCGAACATATACGTACATACATTTAAATTTCTCATGGAAAAACACATCATTTTTTCAATTCGCAATAATAATAGGTTAGTATCACGGAGCACACCAAAATGCTTTAAAAATATATTAACTATTTAGTTTGGTATTTAAATAATTCAATGGCATATTATATTATATATTATAATTTGTGAAATGTTTTCAGTGTGTATGCGCAATGAAATTTAAAATGTGCATGTTAACTTGTTCGTGTGTATAATCGTCCCTTCGTTATAATCTAAAAAATAATTACGAGGCACCATAAAATGTTATGAAACTGCACCGGTGGGCGGAGGAATTCAAAAGGGTTCAAAACACACAATGTTTGAGGCATTTTGGTGTGTGTGGGTTCCTCTTTTACGGGATAAATCGTAAATGTGCATGTATATAGACACACACGCACACACACATATATATAATAAGCTCTATAATATCATATCCAGTTTCAAAACCTGTCAGATTTTATGCACAATAGTTGAGACATGTTGCTGCTGCTTCCGTTGACGGTACACACATTAAGTAATAAGGAGTGTGAATTTTTTTTTTCAGACTAAAATCACATTTGTTTTCACACCGGTGATGGAAATTTCAAACGCACTGTGGTCGAGTACTATATCCAAACTCCTCGGCACGGATACTGACAAGCGACTGTGTAACGTAAGTACCTTTATAAAATATATGCCATTTTATTCGACTCGATACCGAATAAATCTATCAATAAAATGTACACAGCTGTAGGAGTATCATATAATTCATAAGTCACTAAAATATGTCTAGTCGAATACATACGAGTAGTATAAAATAGCTGCTCAGAGGTATTGTATGTAAGTCGATAGGAAATTTGATCGATTCCGATTCTAATATTTGGTTAGGCCTAGTATCGTACGTAAGAATACTGTCGTTGATAATACTGAATCCATATTATAGTGTCCACGTAAGCGTTACAGAACCAGTTTTACCAGTCAATCATGACACGTAATTTAGTAATTTCTATATTTTTCTTTGTGAAATACAATAACTCAAAAGTTTTACAATTTATGAGCGTAAAAGCTATTATGAGAATATTTTTACCTAGTTTTTATGATAATGACTAATAAAATAAAAAAATAATTTTGTTTATCTACATTGACATTGTTATGTTGAAGTATATATAATATTTGGACTAAAAAAATATATAAATGTTGAATATTTTTTCAAAGTTTTCTTCAAATGAATCTATGTAGTAGTCGTAAACTTGAAATAATTTTTACGTGCTTAATGTGCATAAATACGTATGATGCTTACGAATAATAAACATATTATGTATAATAAGAAAACAAATTTTAATAAGTGATTTTTAAATAGATGAAATAAAAACGAAGCCACTTTTTTGTATAATATGATATTAATTTATTTTAATCTCCATATTATTAAATATCAATGAATTTATCGAAGTAGAATATTATAATATTTTTGATGAAACGACGTCCTTATGGATATAGATACTAATAATACTATACGAAAATTCAATATTATACGAATGGAGATTTAAGATGTTAATACCTTTCGTTCAAAATAATATTATACTAACAAAAATAATTCTAAAAACTTTCTTCCCCCAAACCATGGACGTACCTATACAGTTAGCTAAATACCTCCATCAGTAAGACGTTTACGTTGGTAATGTGGACTAGAGGAAAAGCGAGGCACAGAGACAGCTGTAAAGAATATTACGACGAGATGACTTTATCTATTAAAAAACAGTTTGCCTGACACATACATACACATAATATACAATATACATATTATTACACACAAATGGTCTACGCGTACACATAATGGCCTCCGAAATATTTCTTTTTATACAAACATATTATATGTACAGTAACTGTATGATACTCCTCGTGTGCATCGCTCCACATTTCTCTCTTTGCATTGTACACGGTCACGAGCTCTCCGTTTACACGGCGCATTCATATTCAAATGTGGCGCATAACGAGCAATTAATAATTACCATTGCCGGGGTCAAACGCTTCTACATGTATATGAATAGACGCTATTGTGCCACTGAGAACCACTGGTAAATATAAACGTATAAAAAATAATAGTAATAATATAATAATAAAAAAAAAAAACCATATTATCCTAAAACACTATGCACGCCCGCGCTGTCCACCCACTATATATGTTGCGGCGCAGCTATACAAACTCGCCAATGAATAATGAACCATGTGACTTTTGGAGACGACTAAATAGGTACAATGACGAGCACACAGTACCTACAAAATAATAATAACGATATAAATATATTTATAAATATATTATAATATGCGCACATGTGTTATTATCTATATACCTACATGAAAAGATCGCGAGTTTTTCACCGCGAACAATGCGGCTCGAACAATATTTTATTCATTCGGTCGATATGATAAATAATAATATTATATGTTCGTAATCCTCTGAAAGCAAGCTACACGTATTCTGGATACCGTACCCGGCCGTTGTATGTTATACTATTATGTATACACACTCTAGTTTCCGACGGTCGTGTCGTGCAATAAAATATGATATATAAAATATAATAGTCATACGATGCGATGATCCATAATATGCTGTACGGATTCGCTCTCCTCACCGGCGGACCGACTCAAGATCGGCACAATATTATACAAGCCGCGCGTGTTTCCCGGCCGCGCCCCGTTTCCAAAAAAATATATAGGGACACATGTGCATATGCAAATAGTGACACCACCTATTGAGCGTGTCAGCCCGTCGCTTTCGGAGCAGAAAGCTGTTTGCCAAAAACGATCATTATTATTATCCGGTGACTATGATAATGTTATCGCAATCGTCGTCGCCGGACCACTCGTCGCTCCCCGTTCGGTATACGCGGAGCAGTTTACGTACATTCGACAAACCGTCGTCGCAGCCGTATTATTTGTAACCGACCGGAGAGACAAAGAGCAGCTATCTGGCCCAAGTGCGCGCGGGTCACGCGTGACGGGCTCTGTCGCTGTCGTCGCAGTTGTCGTTGTACAGTCGCAGTTGTAGTAGTTGTAATCGTAATGATTACCGTGGTGGGGCCAGAAGGATGTGGAGGTGTTGTGTGTGTGTGCGTGCAGCAGACCATCTCGATCCGAGTGAGAGAGGATATAAAAAATACGTGTATAATTTACACAGTAAGTGAGTGAGAGGGAGAGAGACGGAAAGTGTGCAGTGTGTACGCCGTTAAAGTTAAACGGACCATTGTTTCGAGTGGCGTGTGCTCGAGGTAGTGTGTGTGTGTGTGTGTGTGTGTGTGTGTGTGTGTGTGTATTGTTCAACCAATTAAACCCCGCGGAAAGATTAAAAGAAAAATCTGCCCAATTGGTACTTATGAGTTATGTCGCATGTAACTGCTATAGAGACGACATCATCGGAAACCTAAGTTTGTGATCGATTGACTCAATAATAACGCCCTGCAGCTGAACGCCACGATGCATCCTTAACGCGTCGTACGCGCGGTTACCGGGCGAATTCGACCGCGGTTGGTGCGGTAACCCGACGATAACGTAGACCCGTGATAGTCGTCGAAGGTCGTTGCCTCGTCGAGCGGTCGGTGGACAGACTGCGTACCTATACCACACGCGTTTTGCGATCAACTCTCTCGTTCGACATTCGCAATCGACGAAGCGGCGACGCCGACGACCTGCCGCGGCTATCTCCTGTGGAATCGTTGTTTCCACTCGAACGGTGACAAATTCACAGCCACCGGCCGGGAAAGACGACGACACGAATCGACGGTGTGAAGAAGAATAGAATGAAAAAAAAAAATACCGTATAAACCCGTCGCTCGGAAAAGTCATTAGTCGCGTTTTTGGATCGAGAAGGGAAAAACTG
Source organism: Myzus persicae (assembly GCF_001856785.1). Lineage (NCBI taxonomy): Eukaryota > Metazoa > Arthropoda > Insecta > Hemiptera > Aphididae > Myzus > Myzus persicae. The sequence continues at coordinate 84,014 of NW_019101169.1, read as the reverse complement.
CGACTGCGGAGGAAATAAAATACAATAATATTATGTATAATTTTACAGACGCATTTTATTATATTATTATATTGTCGTGAGCTGCACGCGGTATACAAACAGTGCATATATATATATATATATATATATGATATCATTAAATAGTTATAGACAATATTATAATATAATGAGAGAAACAAAACGACGTGAAAGAGCGCGTGGGAGTCGGGCTGCGCGCGTAGCAAGGTCACGCCGGTGACCCTGGCCGTGTTGGAAATCCGATGGCGGCGATGACGATGCCACCGTGTTCAAACGACCGGAGATCCGGCCACGGTTCGTTTCTCCGTCCTCGGCGCGTTTCGAAAAGAACAAAACGAAATTGTTCCGCAGCGGCAGTCAGTCGGTGCCGCGTTACTGCCACCACTGCGATACGAACGTAGTAGTATTATTACGCTCTGTGCAAGTCGACTCAAAACTGCGGCGGCGGCAGGTCAAAATGAGTGCGTCTGCACTACACCGGCGCGGTGCGGGGCCACGTTGCGTGATACGCGAGGGAAAAATCGCCCCCCCCCCCCGACCTGTTTTTAAGTCCAAAGAGCGGTAGACGGTAGTCTCTACGCGTCGTCGTCGTCGTCCGCGGCTATGACAATATGGAAATTCCGTCGTGGCCCGGGCGTTTTCGGTGCAATATCATCGTGTACACGGTGCAGTCCCGGTGTTACACCGAGTGTAACGGGGTTTGCGAGCCGGTCCGACGACGACCGCCGGTGGTGGTGCGTGCTGCTGCTCCGCCACCTCACCCCCTCTTGCCAGCACCACCCCACCACCGCCGCTCGGCAGTATAAAAATCAAACAATGAAAACCAGATAGGCTTCATTTCGCTATTGTTTTCCCGCAGCCAACCTGTATTGTTATTATTATTATTATTATTCAGGTCCGTCGCCCGACGATATTGTACAAATACGCTGCGCGCAGAGCAATCCGGTACGATCCTTCGCCAGTCTTTATATATATATATATGTATATAAATTAGTCGGAAAAAAATAACGCCATCGGTATTATTATAATAATATGTTGTCATAACTCTTTTTTGGCCGGGCGACAGATCGCTAGTGCCAAAGTCGCCGCTTTTACGATCTATTAAACTTTATCGAGAATAATATTATATGGAAGCACAATGGGAACTGCCATAAAGGAAATAAGAGCAATAAGCCGCGGTGACGGGGAAGAAAGCCATCAAATTTATTGGCAGTGGCTGGTTTGAGGCGTGGCCAACTGCGGCAGCTCTATACGTACCGCCGGAGACCGACGGTCGTAACGACTGTGATGGCTGCGGTGAGCTTTAATCTGACCGTAAGATGGACGTTCAGCGGAAAATGCGTATATCGCACTGTTGGGGTCTATAATATTGTACACGAATAAACGACAGAGAAGAGAGGAGAAAAACTCGCGGGGAAATCGGCAAACCGCATAAGCATAGCTATAACATTACGTTTATTAATGCACGCGATCATCGTTCGAAAAATAGCTCTGGCACATAGTCCGTACGCCGCGCCGCGGAGAACCTGCCTATATTTAATACTATGCCGCACATTATTCAGGGCCATCACTATCGGTAAACGCATCCGGAACGTTTCGAACTGGTAAAGAAAAAATGTATACGCACGCGCGCGGTAACGCAACGGAATGTGTAAGCTCCGGGTGGGGGTGTGTGTATACGAACGAGGCTTTTTTTTTTTTTTTTAAGAACGGTTGTTTATGGGCGAATCGTGACCCGCGACCGAACAATGGTCGTCCGCTCCGAGAAAATATTATGTTCATTCTGTATTGTACCTACTTAATTAGTCCGCTTTTTTAGAAATAAGACGACGACAGCGAGTAAAAGACAGATAGGTACGTCGCGTCGAGTCTCGCACAAGGAAACTCTGATTACAGAGATGTTTCGAGAAGTGTGAATGGGTCGAAACGACGCGGGACCATCTGGACGCCGGTCACGTTCGCAGCAACGGATTTTTCAACTGGACACGAGTGTGTATATTAATATAATATACACGATACACCGTGTATACTACATCGCTAACCGTATTATATATATGTATAAATAGCTACAAGGATTACAGCAAGTCGACGTATAACGTTCGGTCGGCGATCAGGTCGATCCAATCTATATAGACACACGATTAAGTACAAAAAAAGGTATAATATCATCGTTGTGCGGGTTATTGTTGAGAATAATAATCAACAATATACTGGATTCGTCGAAGGAGTGCCGCAGCGCCGTCGTCGGTCGCCAAGACGTTCGGAATCACTGCGAAACGATAGCGCATGAAATACCTATAATCGAACGCCAATGATGTGAACGGCCGGAGATTTAGGCCTAAGTGTACCGATCGCATGCCACGATGGCTCGTGTTGTCGGCAAGTCCCGTGGGTTAGTCAGTCGACCCGGAGACGGCACACGATATAACAACAGTGCGCGGACGTTCCAGCGAGAGGAGTATATTATTGCAGTGCACCTACGGCAAAATAATAATACCTTCGCATTACGATAATATAATACAATTGCAGCAGCAGCAGCAGCAGTGTATAAGTTACGCGAGAAAATCCGCCGGGAATAGATCTATCCCGCTCGCCCACTCGCATAAACGATTTATAGTCCCGTCGCCGACCGGTATAATATAATATATAATATAATAATATAAACTTCGTATTATAGTTATACGTATTATATTATTATTGTCGTCGTCGGATAATAGTATGTATATGTATTAATGTATTGTACACGTACTACAACTCTCCGAGTTTGCGTGGCTTGCATGTGCAGCGAATAATGTGCATGTGCAGCACGCGTGCACCGAGCCAAAACTAAAAATATTTTCAATCTCCCACGCGCGAGCATTCGCACACTGCACACACGCACACACACATGCGAGCCGTTCGTATTGTGAATTTCGCGCAATCGCAGCCCACGCAACCAACCCGTTATAATAATATCGTACCTATATAATATTTATTATGCGGGTACATCGCGTATATTTTATAATAACATGCATCGGCGAAGAACTACTATTGCGGCGGACACGGTGGCGTAATTACCCTTGTGCTCTTAATTATTGTTATTATTATTATGCAACGCTCGTCGATACTTTATCCGTTTGTATGGGTATATTATAATATTTCGTCTCCGTGTGCGTGCGTTTGTACTTTGCTTGTGAGCATATAATAATATATGAAACAGATAGTGGGCACAAGTACAATGTCGTCGGCGGCACACTAACACGCACGTGAACTGCAAAAAGGCACATCCCGTGGCTGAGATATCGGGTCGAGATGGAATATAATATTATTATTATTATTGTTATTATTATTATTTCTAAAACAGTCGTCGGACAGAGCGAGTGTGACGATATACTTCGACGGACGATCGACACGACGATTAGTGATTTACCGTAACGGCGCTGCGTATAACCTGACCTGCGATGCGGTAAAAGTTCGATGACTACGGTTTTTGTGACGATTGGTTGATGGACCCAGCTGTTTCGGGTATAATATTATGTAGGTAAACGCAGCCGCTCGTCAAAACGCCAACATTTTAAAACAGTCCTCTGCTTGTCGAAAACGATTTCTCTTGCGACCACAATGTGAAAATATTCTTCAAATATAATATTAAACTCGTAGCACCGATGACGTGTTATTGATAATATTCATCGGACCAGTGTTTATGGTATTGTTAAGACTGTTGTTTGACGAGCGTCTAATTATTATCATAATATACTGCATACTGACATGTTATTCTTATTCTAGTTGCGATAAACGTGGCGATTATGTCAAAACAAATATTAATGGTTCTCCCGCTGTGCACGAAAACATAATAATATTATACTGGAGACGATCTGTATATTTTTGTAAAACTTGTCCGTATAGCATACTAACTGTCTTCGGTACCTTTATATACACGTTCGTACGTTTCACGAAATAAAAATTTCAAAAAAGGTTTTGCCGAGTCTTTCGCACCGACTCCGATCGATTTACCATAATATATTTTACTATTTTAGGCTTCTTGCTGAATATCATGGCAGGTGAACACCGCTTTCGCCCGGCTTTCTAATTTCCCTACAATTTCCCTGCTCTTGCACCACGCTCTGACGCGAACGCACTACTATAATCCTGGCTAGGTCTTACAAGTGTTTCGTTTCATCGACTCATTATTAGTGTTCGGTTTCCTATGAGTACATGTACACCTATATATGCGTGTCGATAACGGTATTAAAACAAAGTGGACTATCCTTGTGTAAAATAATAATGACCAACAACGATCCGACTGTATGGAATTTTCGCACATATTTTTATTTTCAACTTAAAAGCACCGAGCCGCATTCGCGCCGAAACGTATTCCCTGTAATGTGAGTCGGTACACGTCGCAACAATTAGAATACGTTTCAACGGTGTGATCTGCGAGTAATAACGACAATAATACACATTATAATTTATAATCTATTACCACTCTACATTGTACTGCTGTCTGCATACGATATTTTATTTCAAACGCACCGTTATCCGAACGTCGTCCTATGCCCACGGTGTTGCGTAATAATAATATTATAGATAGGTGGGCGGCAATAATATAATTACGGTATCTAGTTTTCTTTATCGCAGTCCTGTAAGGGCCCCGCATATTACACACGAAACGTACATAACATTATATTATTATTATTGTAATATATTATAAAAAAAAAAAAAACAAAATACGAAAACAAAAAGCGCCAGCTGCACCGATTGTTCCGGTGTGCGTTACACGCGGTGTCATCTAACCAATTTCGTGCGAGTGGGTAAACACACAGGTGGAACCCGAGCCCCGATAACACCTGCACCAACATTAACAGAATAAGCTTCCAACAGTGTTACAAAGTCGTCCTGTACCTAGCTACATGTACAACGTTTCGGTTCGTTTACAAAGCACGTATACACGCCATCGCCACCGCGAGTACGATATTTTACATTTTTTACCACCTATTCGTTGTGACGATAATTCTCGTTTACGAGAAGAAAAAAAAATTATGATAGTTCAGTGCATGGACAATCCATTGGGTCTTGATTAACGATTTTTTTCTTTCTTTTTTTTCCTACCCCGGTAGTTCAAGCTTGCGTACACATTTTTACGTGCTATTTAAAATATGTACGCACGCGAATTTATTAAAAGCCGAGAGGGAAAAAAGCGTAGGAAGAATTGAATAGTAAAAAAAAATAATAATAATAAACGTTGTGGTATTCGCGCCTATCAACGGTCACGAACATTTATTATTCAAGAGATCGTTAAAAGTTAGAATGCCAACCCACCGCGACCCTCCTCCACTTTAATAATAATAATAAGTCGGGTTAAGTTGTATTTATTTTTAGTATTATTTTTTTTTCCGAGACCGTTTAAAGGGGTGTTTTCTTTTGATGAATATCATTAAATATGAATTCCTCAGATTTAGGTCGGTATGGGTTTTCTGTACAACATTCGAAAATGATTAAATATTGTCCTGATGGATTATCCGTCTCGTGTGCATTCATCGTATTTTCGGATAATAATAATAATAATAATGTTGTCAACATTTTTTTCCCGTCGTTGTTTTTCGAAACGAAGAATAATTATTGTGTATTCGATGTCATATTTCGCTCACGAAACTGCAGTCGTGTTGAAGTTGAATCTTTTATGAAGTCATTAATCATTATCAACACGAAACGAAATCCAACAAACCAATCCTTCAATGTAGTGTTTTAATTTTTATGTGATTTATTAAATTATGAAAGGGTCGCGTTTTTTTTTCGTACAACTACCCGTAGATGTAAATAAATATTTTTTTAATTAAACAATCATCCTTGGAACGGCTTGACACATTTGAGGTACGTATACAAAGAGGATATATTTTAATAAAAAAAAATTCAAATGCATATAATCAAATTTTATATTTCGACTGACAGCGCATCTATATATTTATAAATAAACTACTCGTTTGTAAATAATATTATGGTCTGGTATAAATTTGGTTGTCATTATTGTACCGGGTTGTATTTTAAATCAGATTACGGCTTACTCGAACGATAAATGAATAATGTATTTGTGTTTTATCTTTCGTTTCCAAGACAATTTCGATATTTTATCAAATTCCCGTGAAGCCCAAAAACGCCGTGTATAAAAATAATAGGTAATATACCAGATACCGAGGTACACATACCTACACATGGCGCACGCACGAAAAATAAATTCATCGTGCACTTCCGTCCGTATTATGTATTTATACATACCTACATAATATTGACACTTTATACTGACCTACCGGATGTTGTGTTAAAAACACAATGTTCTACGTCGAACAACGAATGTTCACTTTGTATGATTGGTGGTTATAACGTTATTACGCGTTTATACGAGAATTATAACAACGAAAATGGGCGCCTATCATCGCGCAGCGCACATGTAATCGTAGGTATACTATTATAATATTTATAGTAATGTTATTATTTGCTTGGCTCGATATCGATTGTGAAGCACGAGATGATCGAACGACTTACAGGCAAACATACACTATAATATATGTTTTGTAAAATAAAGTAAAATAATATTCATGTATGCATAATATTATATAACAGTGGGTACGATATTGATAAAATGGAGCACAATATATTATTATATATGTTTCTCGAGGCGCACTGCGTTTATATGCTGTACGGTCGACATAAATGGATTTTCGGCTGTCAGGTCGTTCACTCCACAGTTTCTACGTACAAATAATCTTTAAACGTCAAACCTGTCAAATCATTTTTTCTAACTTATGACACTCGGTCGATTATTGTAGAGTTTTGAAAAATAACGTTTTGCAGTAGGTACTACTGCGTATAACTTGAAGTTATAACCTATAAATATTGTATACATGCTCTACACTTTAAAGTCATAAAACAATTATTATTTGTGTCACATTTTTACACACAAAAAAAAGTTTTTTTTATTATTATCTGTTTTGTGGTCCTCTCTATTTTTTTAAACCATTTTCGTGCGACACGACTGCTAAAAATAAATCAAATAATTTTGTTTTTACTTTTTTCCATCACTTTGTTGTATTTCGATTAAAACGCGTATATAAGTAGCGATATAGTTGTATATATAGAGAGGAATATATACACTGCTGCCAAGTGTCAATAACATTGCACAATATGGAAGAATGAATTGTGTTTGAGAATTCAAAAATCGACGGAGAAGGGCACGCAATCGGCTAGCGAATTATTGTTTCACTCCCCCAAGCCCAGGCGGAGGTTTATTTACTTTTCTCGCGGGATCATCCAAACGAGCGGCGCGTTTTGGCACGAGACCAATCAGACAATGGCCGGTGTATTAACCGCGGCGGCTGTTTTTTTTCCCGCGTATTTTTTTTTTTTTTTTATTACATCAATATCATAATAATAATGTATTATATTTACACTATTTTTTTCAAAGAAATTTTTGTCGTCTTTCCGCCGCGGCCGTACTGTAAGGACGTGCCAATATATTGTAATAATATATAACGCTACGTCCCAATTTTTTACTCTCGCGTTTGCATAATATTGTATGCATATACGACGTAACAGTCGGCTGTATTCCACTCTTTTCTTCGTAAAAAAACAATTTCAGGAGAGCGATTTTTTTGGATTAAACCGTCGAATGGATTCTTATGAATACCACTTCTTATACTACATTAGATTATGTATAATAATAGTATACCGTATATTATTATATACATTTATGCATAAATAACTACGGTATATCACACAAACGCCGAATAAAAATAATAAATATTATCTGTTCGTAATATTATTGTAGATTGCGCGTGACGAATAGAAAATAATATGAGTGCCATTGTCGGCCTGCTATTTCGACCGTTCTTCGCCCCTCGATTTTTTCCTGCAGGTGATATCACGGATGTCGCTGCATGTACTTCTGGTACTTCGGTTAAAAAATTGTGGGTACCTACGACGAGTGCACCGAGAATTACAATTACGTGTTCACTGGACGTTATACCATACACGTATAGGCCATAGGGTGCAGGGTTAGAGCTGCGAGGGAAAGTGAATTTTTAAAAACCCGTCGTCGTCCTGCGGGCTGCAGCAATAATGTGCGAACTTTACTCCGACTCGCCCTCGCCGTGTCGGAGCGTCACGTAGGCATTATTCCGACAAAAGGTCGGGAGAGAAGTCGGCGAAAAATGTCGATATAATATTATGACATTTTCTCTTGCCCAAAAACACAACGCACGTGACCGCCGAATCTTTTCGACAATACCAATAGGCGAAGTACTATCGACCGCGTACACAATAATATTATAATATGCTGTGCGGTGGGTATCTATATGTATAATAGGTACTCTGCACGTGGCGTTCGTAATAAAATATTCTGTTGATTAAATGCGAACGAACGGTGTTTTTTTTTTCCACGCATTTCTCGCGTACGCCAAATCATATACCTACTCGGGCTTCTGTATAAAACAGTGACGCGTAGGTTGATCGTATTCATTTTGCATAATATCACATTATTAGTGCGTAATAATGTTGAAGTCACATTTTCAAACGGCCGAAATCACATTGCGTCATTTTGTCGGACGCGTTCGCGTAACGCCATATCGGATATTTCATATGAGCGACGCCTGCCGACTGTATATTATTATTATTATTATTATTTTATGCTGTACGCATTTTTTACGAACGAACGGCTTCTGAACGCAATATTATTGTACTCGGCTAGCGTGTGCATTTTATATGCGTCGAATATAGAGATAAACGTTTGGAAAACTATTAAAATCTCGTTAGTCGTTAAAATGATTAAAAGTTTCACGCTCCACATCAAACCTACATGAATCAATAAATCAATTCGACGATTAGACCTGCTGTAGTTATAATATATTTTACGGAGGTGCTTATACCATATCGAAATAATTACGATGAGGGTATAGACTGGTAAAATCAATTAATACATTTCACACAAAATATTATTATACTATATTATTTGTATAATATTATGTCCTCATTGTATATTATTATAATATTATTGCTTAGGGCGTAGTTTGCTTAAGACCTGGGTAGGTACAATAATATATACATAATACATAATAACATATTTAATAACTCTTAATCGTTATAATAAACGTGTATTAAGGATAAACCTACTTTTTTTGGCATACGAACCTATTACACCGAATCAATAAAATTTTTTTTAAAAAAACAATGTTAACTAAACAGTTATTGTTTGATAAAATATTCACAATTATATTGTATATTTTATCTTATGTAGTAACAACCTTGTGTTGATCAATTTTCAATTTTATTTTCTGGAAACCGAGCGGTGAATATTGGCACCGAAACGATGATAAGGATATAAGACTAGAATAGGTTCTTCCTAGTTCTTTGTTTCATCTTGAAAAATGTTAAACCATTGTAAAATTTATTCTATTTTCGTTGGCTATTTAAGTGATATTTTGCTTGCCAAAATAACTCAATATTTCTAGGTGAGTACAATGTATTACACGGTCATATCAAATATTCACTACCTATAAACAATTTTGTAGATAGATTGATTTTGTATAATATACTATTGTATACTGTCTACATCAGGCACAGAGGTGGTGCATCCTGCCCGTAAAAATCTAAAAAGAAAAATATTTTTAATCCCAAGAAAATTGTTGATGTGCTTATGTATGGATTGTTATGTATAAGATACTGTAGATCGTAACTTTGACATTTTAGGAAATATATTTTTTTTTCATTTTTTTATAATTACATATTTGAGAAACACAACTCATCAAGATTTTTATGACTTAAATATATATATATTATACATAATATAATGTACTAACCCTTGTATTGCCGCACGCGCGTATACACGCTCTTATCAATTTAAATTTTTTGATGCGTCACACAAAAAATAAATATAATTAGATAAATCGCTTTTTGAATTCTTCGTTCAACAAATAAAAACATGAACTCATACCTCGTGCATTTTAATATTTTACACGATTCAGTGTTTTCCAATTTAGTTATGTTTTTTATCAAATTTATTTATTCATCAACCATAAAAATATTAAACTATATAATTTTACTAATTGCGTCATGCAATCATTACAATACAAAAGTGGGAAAACACTGAAAACTCCGATGATTTATTGGTTTTTATATTTATTTATTGATTTAGTCGAACATTTGGTGAACCATTTCAGTTTACATACAATTATTTACAACATAGCACGTTTTGATAAACGGTTTACATCAGCGTTTTTAACAAGTTTTAATGTTTAAGCGTGCAAAAGTACTTTTGCTAGGTACCTAATTTAGGGAAAAAAATTATCACAGGGTTGTTGCTTTTGGTTCTTCTGTTCTGCGGTGAAAGGGTTATTATAAAAAAAAAAAACTGTGCTCATTTAATTTAAAATACTGCAGGACCATGTCGGCTCGATGGTTATTATAGCTTACCACTTACATTTGTGCGAGCAATTATTATTTTAAGCCCCGATCAGTATTGTTGTGTGTCAATATTTGACACAACCGAGCTTATTATATCGTTACTGTATGCGTGGCGAACAAAACGATAATAATATTATGTCAGTGAGACATTGTCAGATGTATTACACTGTCATATCACTGCAGCAGTGTTATCAAACTATTATGTAAAAAGCATTGGACGTCGCGACCTTTAGTCGTCGTAAATATTATGGCATATTGTACAATTTATGCGTTTAACGTATACATAAAATAGATAATAATATAAATCGCCAATCGGTAACGACTTCGTCTGAAACGTTGTAACTAAATCAATTTCGATGGAAACACGAAAACGCAATTATTCGTTATGGACAATATCGTATATTATACCGTATAAATATATATTTATTTATATATATAAACAAAATAATATGATCTGTGATCGTTTTTCATGGGCATTTCCATTTCCGGTCGAATGTTTCCGTATTAAGAGTTACGTACATGTATATATAAATTATATTATTATATGTGATATATATATATATATATATTATATACGTCATAATATATAATGTGTGTTTGATACTTTTGTTTGCATTTTTTTCTTGTACACGATATATATATTATATTATACCGCTTCCGTGCGGTCGCTTCCAGCTACATTGCTGCTTTTTCTGTTTCTATATATTATATTTTATATCGATATAGTTTACCCACCGTCGTCCATTAAAACGAAAGGCCCATTGAGTTCAAAATTTCAAATCGAGGGCGATTCGTGTTTTATTTTTCCCCTCTGTAGTCCGCAGTTAGCTTTCGAATTTTTTCGTGGCGAATAACACGACAACAATGTCTGTTAAATCGACCGAACTAAACTGATAAAATACTATACATTATTATATATACGCCCGGCTTAAACATATATATATATATAGGTGCGTTGTGTTACAATAATATTATACGTAGGCATAGTAGACATATATATATATATACCGCGAGTATACGTTTTTGTGTACATTTATTATATTTATCCTGCGCCACTTTAGCACGACCATTATACTGATTAATACCCATAACGCAAACGCGGTTCACGGTATAATAATTAACGAATTTTTTTTTTCCGCCACACTGAAAAATATTGTTATTTGCAACGGCAAAACAACAATAAGGTTGTATTGTATGCGAAAGGTCGTAATGTATAAAATCTAACGCTCCGAGCCGGTTTCGATAAGAAACTATATGCGATTTTAAGACGTACAATAAGTGAGGGAGTTGGTAATGAAGTATTTCGGGTTATCATAATAATGTAACAGGTATATATTATGCATATTATGCGGACACATACGTCCTGGAGATAGCGACGGTGGCGTTGTTTTCCGGAAATTAGTCGAAATATATAATGCAGGTACGACAGTGCGTATTTAACAGCAGTCATGGACGTAGAAAGTAGAAAAAAAACCGTTTTAATGTAATTATATAATTCGACTCTTCGAGTCTTTAACCTGGCAGGTAGACGTGTTGTCACTTGGCAGTAACAACATCTTTGATAATGTTATGTATGACAGCCGTCGCACGATGGAAACGATCGACAAAAATATATATGTTCGACCACCGTTTAAACGCTGGTACTTGGTAGTCAATATATTAAACTAGTATACTATATACTTAGTGCTTACCCACAGAAAGAAACTGTTTGCATGTGATATACCAATCTTCCACAACCTAAACTAACCGCCAGTGCGGCATGTGTATGAATTTCGAAACTAGAATTCAGTGCAATTTAGACTTGTTTTTCAACACAACGAGTCACACCTCTACCACCTCTTTGCCTGCCTTATTGGCACCACTACCTGCACGATATGACCGTAAATTCTCCTGCTACAGCATCAACAATAATGTACATCAGACTGATTCGCAAATCATTCTCATCCCCCATCATTTGTCCTAATGGATTTATTCAAGTTCTGATTTTCGAATTTTCGAATACACCCAAAGAGTATATTTTCAAATTCTTGAATTTGATTGTACTATACTTGGGGAGTGATGCATATTTTTGTTTTTAAAATGAAATATTGGATATTTTTTTTTGAATATTTAAGTGGACCTAAATTTCCTAAATTTGAACGAGTATAGTTTCTCAGCCATTAAACCGTTTGTATACTAAGGATAATAGTCCTTAAAAACGGTTTTACAATAACATACGATTATAGTTCTAGCAGGTGTTTATTGTGCTTGGACCGTTTTTACAAATTATAATTGAAAAAAAAAGTAGAGTAAGTCCGGCGAATCACCCTGTATAATAACGTATTATTACGCACTATTTATACAGTCAAACGGCGGAGTGTCGCAAATCGTCGTCGCTCGCCTAGTTGGCGAAAACGGTTTTTGTAGACTACCCGCCGCCGCTGCAGTTGTACACATATATACATAGAACGACATAATAAATTCGTTTTTTAATGTCCGGTAGCAGTGGCGGCGTGTAAGTCACCGCCCCCCCCCACCCCCACCCGGGTGAGTCGTATGTGTAATATTGTTACCACGTGTGAGCAGCAATAAACACACACACAACTATATGATATATTATTATTATAATATAATAATGACCTGCAGCCATGCAGTATAATATCAGTATTCAGTAATAGTAATAATAATATATGAGTAGACGAACCGGCCGTTGTCGTCGTCGTCGGGGGAGGAGGAGGACGACGACTACCGTTTGATAGTGTTTTCTTTTTTTTTTTATTCATTTCTTTTTTTCGATCTCGTCCTCCCCGTCTTCGTTTAAAAATCGCTTAAGCCGCGCGTCGTTAAAACCTGTTTTATTATTATTATTATTATAGTCATTTTTTTTTAATCGCTCGTTCTGCGATTCCACGTGTAATTACACGCGTCTAGTTTATATTGATACTCTCGCGGCGGCAATTGTATATAGGAACGCGGCTGCTAATGACGCCAAATGGCGTCGTCGTCCCACCGCCACCCGCGTAATTTGCCCGACTTAATTACACCTGTATGTACTCGGGTAGTCGTGTGTGAGTGTGTGTGTGTGTGTGTATTGTACTTACACATTATATTGTGCTTGCGTGTCGCGCGTTAACCGTTTTCGTCCAACGAAATAATGTGTGCGCGACCAAAACGGTAAAATAGGTGCCTTATTATTTCTGTTGTACAGACGCGTCGAGGTTTCCATTCCGAATTATTATTATGATTATTATTATTATTATTATTATTATTATTATTCAGGCACATAACAAAATTCCGTTCAAATGATACGCGTGTGTAATAATATCTGCACTTTGCAATAACGTATGCGAAATTAGTGGGTATACTGAAACGAACAACACTATTTTGACACACGCACATGATACTATATTAATATTATAATATTGTACTGATGGTATTCGAAACGTTGCTTTTTACATAGCAACGGAAACAATAACACAACCCCCGAGTGTACCTAAACCACGTTAGCGTTAACGATCATTGACGATTTGGTATAGTCGTTATAATATGAACATTACAATTTTAAATTAAAAATCGTTGTGTGCGATCATATAATATTATTCACCATCGACAAATCAATAACAAATTCCATACACCAATATGACGTGAATATTCAATACCTACTAGTCTTTCTGCAATTCGAATTGTACATTGAACAGCTGAGTAAACTTTTGTGTTAGAAATAGTTCGTAACATCATAACTACTTCAAAATTGTTTTGTGTATTAAAATAGTGAGTAGAACCCACATGCGACATTCGTAAAAACATGTGAATTCTTCATTTAATTCGTATATTATACTCAATCGATTATTTATTTTCCAATACTGATAAGTGTTTTCATAATAGTCTTATCGTTCGTTGTTTACTAGCTAACTTTTTACCAAAACAATCGAGTTTGGTCCGTGGTCATTGTCGTTTTTTAAAGATAAATTTAAATGGACCCATCCGTGAATCTATACGTAATCATAATTTTATATACATATACTTTTGAGATTATTATACAATAATATATACATATAGTCATCTAGTCAGAATCATCTAATATGCTTATAACCGTCTTTTTGTACATAATTAAATGTTTGTATGTGCGAAATAACTGTATTCTTACTGAATTAATAAGATTATTATAATACTCAATTATGAAAATAAATATGTATAGATTTTAAAACAAATTGTATAATATTAATATTGAGTATAGATTCGATTGACGATTTCAATATTCATTTCTCCATTAACATAACCTTAAATAGTGGATGTATAAACTATAAATTACTCTGTGGATAGGTCAATAAGACAGTCGCTCACTATATACAATATTATAATAATTATGAACCGTTTTAAAGACAAAACAAGCATAGGAGATATCTATCAGTATTTATAGACAACGACGTGAATTACGATGTTTATTAATTCATCATATTTTAAGCGCAAATAACAGCTGTACAATATGAAACTTGCATTATAATTTATAAATTACTAACGATTAATACGTATTGCTTTGTTTAGTATTTTAAATATCCAATGAGTTTGTAACACACCACGAAACCATAATAATAATATTACATTATATAATAACTATAAAGCCGGATTCTCACTACACCGTGTCGTGTAGAGCTGATTATATTATATTCAACTTGTAGGTATAACGTGTTACCGACATTTTATTACCCATGTATTGAATATCATAATATACGGAGCACGACACGAAACGACACGCTGTACAGTGAGAACCGGGCTCTAGACGTTAAATTTCCAAAATACCCTCGAGGCCTTAAACTATTAACCATTAACCACGACCGTGGTTTAAACGAGGAGACCCGGACAACGGCCAACACCGGTAATTGTTGCTCCGCGGGAATCGTCGTTCTTAACCGACGTTTTCTCTGCGACCACGTGTTGAAAAAACAGGTTAAGAATCCATAAACATCGATCTAGTAAATACGTCTCTTAAACCCTCTCCTTCGTGATCGGCATCGTTTGAGATTGTGATAATATCATAATAATACTCGTTAGGGGGGGGCCGTCGATATTGTACCATCGAATTGTTTTATATCACGGGCGAGTAGGTAAATCATGCTAGTTTTTAACATATTTTCGAATTTTTGGATTCCGCACACTGCGTTTTCGTTCAGTACGAATCGTCCATTGTTTTTTTTCTTGACGATTAACACGTCATGTCCATTGTTCGTAAGTCCATCGCTTGTTCGCGACACACATAATCGTTCGCATGGTACTAGCACAGGCCGGCCGATACTAATAATATTAATCAGGATTTGTGCAGTCCATTCGTTTGCCATATCATACTATATGAGTATGTATAATGGCATATATTATACATGAGTATACTCATAATTCGAGCATATTATAATAATTTTGAATTATATCAAATGATTTGGGTATACGATGTACCCCGTCTATTTTTAATCGAAGACGCCTACCTCTCGTTTCTCGGCGCGATACGTGTCTAACCGACGAGCAAATACATTTCCGGTATACGCCTCGCAGCATCGTCAGGAAATCGAATTCAACACGTAGTCTGTATGCGCGGTTTCCGGTTACCGACGTTTTCCGACGAGCCCACTCTCCCTCGCTATATGTTTATATATGCGTGCGTGTACAACCTCGTGTACGCACACAATATGTGCGCTATATTACGGTCGTGTTTTACGAATAATAATAAAAAAACCCAACACACGTGCATCACGTCGCCGGAACGATTTTCACCGTTCCTCTATACATATGTAACGGCGAAAACCCGGTGTACGATTTCGTTTTAAAACGGCGACATTTCGCACAAAAAACGGGTAATTTGATCGCGGGGGACGGAAAGAAAAAACGCTCGTCCCGCGCACAACACGAAAAACGTACGCGTAAAACAAAACACATTTTATCGTATACCCACGTAATAATATTACTGTTACGATGACGTAATATTGTGACGAACGACGTCTATATAATAATAATTAACCATCGTATATGATATCGAACATCGTATATTTTTTGATCGGGGAAATCTTCCGGTGGCGGGGTGCCGTTATCAGCGGGTTCCGACCGAATTGCAGTTGCGATGCACTTTTGAGCGGTAAAACTAATAAGACTCCAGACTGCGCTAAATGTTTAATATTTTCCATTGCCGAGCGAGTGCCGCGGCGAGTTTCCTATAGTCGTCGAAACTCGACCAAACACAAAACATAACTATATCGCTGCGATGATATTGTTACGAAGACCGCCCGCGCATTACAACGTACTATTATTCCGCCGCAGCAGCAGCGCCTCCATAATTTATAATATTTTATTTTATAATAATGTCATAGGTGCACTCGTTACCCGAGCTCGCGCCGACAGATTTACCGATCTCACGCTGGTTAATGATCGCACAATCGACCGCGTTGTATCTGCTAACGCTTGTACAAGCCCACGGCGCACAATAAAATATATATCATATTATTATTATTATTATTATTATTATTATTATTATTATTATTATCATCCTCGTGTGTGTGTACAGTGTGCTAAGCGTACAACAACTGTTGCGGTACGACACACCGCCACGGTGGAGTCACACAGTATTATAGTATATTATTAATGCGTGAGATTGTCGTAATATTATTGTAAATTATGAATCGCTCGCGTCGTCCTGCAGCCTTTACAATACGGTTGGGTACCACACTACCACGACTACAACTGTGGTAGGTACTTCGTTTATATATTGTTATACCGTTATCGTTATTCATTATTATTATTATTATTATTATTATTATTGTCGTCATTATTTTGTATAACGAACCCTGGGCCCGATCGCGCGTCGTTGGTTTTCGTATACATACCTATAATATTGTAAAGTCGCCCCAGCCAGCATATTATTATCACATACACGCTGCAGCAGTTGTAATGTTATTATTATTATTACTATCTTTTTTTTATGGCGTTATTATAATATTTATACCTACCGATAATACGATTTAGTAACATATCATTACAGTAAAATATAATCATTACTGCGCGGAAAAACCTATTTACAACAAAAGCATAAAGTTCAACAGTACGCGTGTGCAAAATTAAATTTGTCGACGTGTCGCATATTAAACGCCGTTATCATCGTCTCCGTGGTTAGTTCATGCCAAGATGACATTATTGTACTTATCAACATAATCATTGCATAAAAGTAATTCGTAATAATATAATACTGTTATACAGTGTAATACCTTATAGTTTTGTTTTTCTTTCGAAACCTGTAAGCTGCGGTTTGTTGTGTTTTTGAACCAATCGTTTAAAAAACCAACTAGGATAAAATAGTATGATTTGAATACACCCATTACGTTGAATAATCGAAGCACACTGAACGCAAAACACATAATAACACTCCTTTTCCGCGGCCAAATGGATCGGTTGGCCATCTTGTATTGACGACTATCGATACACGAAGACTCAAATCACTGAAAATAATATGGTCATCAACAATGCTTTCATTATAATATTTTCAACCTTTTTGCAGAGTTAAGGGTAGTGGTTATAACCGTGTTATCTGTTATATTATAATATTAAAAAATAATGCAGGTACAGTTGCAACATTATTATAATTATGTGCTATTGCACTGATTGTTCATTTCCAAAAATAAAATACATCTCCCATCTCCCCACTGCAACTGCAATTTGGAAACCGTCAAAAGGGTTACGTGTTTTGGACCGAAAAACAGGTCGTACCAAATATTAACTTGGCCAATGAGTTTTTGTAATTGTAATTTACATTTACAACTTGACGCGAATCACTCAACCGTCATTTGAACTTTTACGAAACTTTAACGAAATATTTCATTAAAATCTACTATAAAGCGTCGTGATTTTATTTAACAACAATGAAACTTTGGGGAATGTCAGCGTGAAACCCGTCCAAATGTCGAGAGCCCGATATCCGTAGCCGACGTTCATAAATGGAACAAAATATCATCATCACAATGCCATATTATTATGTAGTCGGGACGATTTGACCTGCTAGAATTCGCGCTTTTACGAGAGTAGGTCTACATAATAAAATATACATTTATAATATTATTTAGGGTACGTGTCCGCCAGCACAGACTGTACGTTTAGGTCATTGCTATTGTATATACCACCACACGGCGTTCACCGGAACGGAGTTAGAATTTTACGAATTTGTTCGCATAAAGTGCAATTTATTTTTCGGTTTTCACTCTGCTCGTTTTCGCACAGCAGGCACAGTTTTATATTTTGTACTGTTGCGAACGGCGACCATAGGACGGTCAAGGTTGTTCAATTAAACGGACGACGAGCGGTTAACCGCAATGCAAGGCTGTAAATTGTGCGCACACGCACACGTCGCGTTTGCAATGGTAATAAGTAATAACTAATAACTAATAATCGTAATTTTTAAATAATAATAATAATATCTAATAATATTATGTTCAAACGACTTTTTCCGTTCCGCATCACACAATACTATCATGATACACGCGCTCGTATATTATTGGGTTTATAAAAATATAATAACTTCATTATCTCAATACGAGTACGCAATATATAGGTTCTATATACGCGGTATAGTGTCCGCGATCGGCGTAGGTATTTTACATTTATTATATAATGATATTATACTATGTACGTATTACCTGTAATATGTAGGTAATATTATATTATTGTTCTATGATTATATTATATTGCAGCGGATGATATGTAAGTGTTTATGACCTATGTATCATGATTATATGCAATATACCTGCGTATCATACACCATCGTCGCACTTGCGTTTTCACGATTATTAAATATTGATATTTTTTTCGCTCGGTAACGGAGGTCTGAGTGTGCCGCGTAGATACGTTGTAGCATAATATAATACAATACATCGGACAATTTACCGACCATACTCTCCCTTTTGACCGTTAATAATGCATTTTTCCAATACCAATTTATGCAGGTACATAGATTTTGTATACCTTTTAAGTATAAATATTATCCAGCGGCGATACACACGTCTTTTTTTAGGAAACCAACCGTTTTTATTGTAAATCGTCAATCGGATTATTATTTTGAACACTTTGAATCAAAACTCGAACGAATAGTTTCCGACTAAGTTTGTGCAGTGAAAACAATAATCATTCGTATAACGGTTTTTCATGAATTATAAAATAAATGTTATGTTCAGTGATTATACTCGCACAACTCAATAAATTATACAATTCAATCTATATTCTATGTTATTTACTATAATTTTAAAATCACCATCATGCCCCCACATCGTCTAAACACACCATCGCGCGAAATACATTATTATTGTCCCTAAAATGATATAGTCTCTCCGAGTTTAACAACTCAAGACGATTTTCGTTCACATTCCGATTCATACAGTACCTATATCAATGGGCATGTTCAACAAAAATCTTCTCCTGAACTGCTGATGAAAAATCGGGTGGTTCATATTCGAACGCAATTGGGTTCATGCAACTGCATTCAAGTATTTTAATATAATATTGTGTAACGGTTCTTCGAGTATGCTCAAACAATTCAAATACCAGAAACTAGAATTCGCATGCATGAGATGGGAGTGCGTGCAGACATGTTGTCACCCTGTATAATCTAATATATAATAATATGCACTGTCGTTTATCGCTGGCACGTGTTTACGACTGCAGCCGTGTACCTATATAATATGCTATTATGCATTGTGTACAGTCAAATATAATAAATATGTTCAAAAAAACCATCCGCGCCAACAATATCGATGCACGCGAAATACACGCGTGGTATAGGTGGCAATATCATAACAGCGTATTATTATAGGTTAGGCTACCGGGCGGTTTGATTTTTTGTCACTGTGCTCTTCGTTTTTATTTGTTTTCGTCGCATTTAATACTGTTTTCATTTTATGATATTATACCTCTACATTATTGCGATACTGTCGTGGGACACGAATGTTTTCCATTGACGCCCAACGAGCGCTGCAGGTTTCGCCTCGTGTTCGGCGCTCGTTTCGATCGAAATTCGTTTTTCGTGTGACACGATAAACAAACGAATATTGGTATCACTGACGACGTGCGACCTTCACGATTGTTCATCACCGACCGTAGTAAGTTGTTTCAACATCAAGACCGACCGAATCGGATGTCCGTATTGAACACAATTTATCAGTAGTATGTGTGATTTAGGTACACTGCAAGTTCAAAACCACACCTCCCTTCCACGGTGCCCCACACTTTCCTCGAAACCTATCGACTATACTGACATATTATATGAGTAATTATTGTTGTATAAACACCTCTGGGTAATATGTAAATACGTTCGACTCGCTTACGTCATCATCATCCGGCCTAGATAGTTCGGGCCGATTTTCTTTGCTTTTTTTTTAGTTTTTTCAACAACCAACTAAAAAAAATACAGATAATAGAATACCATTAGATCGGTAATGCAACCTACATCATTAATGTTTGTTCAATGCATACTTAAAGTTCTATTGGCTGAAAGGCACGAAAATAGTCGGTTATCGTCATCACATTCCGGTTTGGTAAGTTTCCGTCGTTGATACAATATTTTTTTGGAAAAAAAAAATGTAGTGCCTAGCAGAATAAAATGATGGTCATCATAATATGGACTCTGATCCGCACAGAAATATAGTTTGTTAAAAGAGACGACTGAATCGCATTGAATGTAACTGTAATCGAAAGTCGATTACCTATTTCGTTCTTATAGTTCAAAAACAGTATGTTTCCATTGTACGTTTCCTTATCGGCGTATTTCTGAACACTATTTTAATTAAAATAATTTAGTTGCTCGTATCTACGAAGAAAATAAAAAACACGAAATACAAATTCGACACTTCTATCGGGGAACATCTTCGCCACCTGCAGCTGCTGTAAGTACCGCCTCGGCTCCACCGAGTTGTGCGTTCTATTGTCATATACTATGCATACATTTTTTTTAATCATATTTTGAGATTTCAAAAGAAGCGGTTCTTTCCTGTCGAATTTCAGTATAGCCAACACCTATATAACATTATGAGCACGAATCCGCAATAAACGCCATTGGATTAATATAGCTCGCCGTATACGACTCGTGTCTACGCAGAGCCGTACATTTTCATGAAGACGTTGAGGTTTACAGTTCTATTAGCGTAATCGTTGATCAGAGGTCTTTTTTTCGTACAGATCAATGTCAAAAAAACTGTTTGTCCCGTTTTAATAATTGTATTAATGCGTGATCATTGCGTGGTCACCCCCATCATTGCAATATACCTTTGACACTGTAATACGTTCACCGTTTATCACGTAATATATTGACACCGCGATTTATACATCGGGTCCGTGATCGCGGGCCACCCGCTTGCCGCTGCTGCTGCGTTGTTGCACTTTATAATAATATATACCCAGGTACACAATATAATATATTATACTGTATAGGTACGCATTGTAATAATATACATAGATCGTGACGCGAACGGTGTGGGAATCGTCTGCTGCAGTCGGGTTCAGGTCGAGTGTTCGTCATTAGCGCGAACACGGGGCATTTTCTGGCCCCGGGGCTTACGAGTGCTCGGATACGCATCTCCGGGCGAACGAGGCTAAAGCAATAACAATAGTGATAACAGTATGTATGCGACCGGGCGCGTGTGATATTGTTCTGCGCAGTGCTGACAGAATTGCAAACGCATAAAACAATACATTTTATTGTACTGTGCTTTTTAGCCGTTACACTGTACGACAATATCTTACGTCGTTATAGCGTCTTAGCGTCGACGGTGGCCCGAAAGCTTTCGGCTGGCGAGAAAAAAAATACGTCCGATTCCGATCGTCTGCAAGCGACGCGTTCTATGCCCACGCTATGTTTTATTTTCGAGGGAAACGGCAACGATCCTTTTCAATGTATTTCTTGTACATAGCTATAGAATTATTAGATGTATTAACCCTTTTTTTTAAAAATGTTTTCGACAATATGGGGGGGGGTCACTCGAAGAGGGACAATAATAAGCGAATGTGATGACATAGAGATAGAAAAAAGAGGAGACGAATCGCGTAGTGAACAATAATCTTCCAGTGAGAGACATTTCGAATATAGTATTGTAATAATTATTATTTATCATATTTTATTACACACCAAACGAATATATTATACTCACATTAATTGTATTATTACGTCGTGTCAGACGATATTTTGAAGATTTCACTGACCAGGGGATCTCGTGAACGTGAACTGATCGCATATATATATTATGTCGTATTCTTACATAAAGATAACGTTGATTATATACCCACACGGCACACATAATCGGTTAAATGTAATATTATGATGATTTGATGTTGTGTACCCATTACGTTTATGCCGTTTACGGGTGTGTTATAATATTGTCGCAATAATGTGCATATTATTATTGCAAATTGTATCCGACTTGAATAACTCGTAGAATAATCACTTATACAATAATTATTATTACAAGACCGGCACTTAATTTTATTTTTTTTTTTTTCAGGAATTGATGACGTGTACCTGCATAATGATATTTACCGAGCAAAATATGTTGTACGAAATAAAACTCAAACAAGAATTCGTAAGTAAAACTCTACAACTGTATAATATTTTAATACAATATACTATTTTCGAGTATATGTTGCCATCGTCTTAACTAATAACCCGATCACTGCCGTTTAGTTTCACCTAGGTTTCATAACACGTAACATTATTAATGCATTTCCTAATTTTTACGCACACCGAAAATATGTATTTTAATTCATATTATTATGTTATTTTGAAGAAAAAACTATTATTTCGGTAAAAAAAACGTGCTACATTTTATGTTTATCCATTAAAAACAATTATAAATTTCATGTAATCGAAGCATAGTAGTATTATACTAGGTATAATACCTACTTACATAAATATTTTTTAAATCCAAATAAAAAATAGAAGTTCTAAACGTTTTCAGTAGATGTCTGAAGACCATGTGCAATGTGCATATATTATTATATGATTAAATCCAGCCACAGCTTGTTAGACATATTTATTTTTGTCAACATTTCTCGGAAAACGTTGTAAAAACCAGTATCGTTATAAAAAGGTAAAAGCTCAAAATTTACAAATTAAAATATCTGTTTTGTTGTTTCTTACAAATCTGAGACGGCTAATAAAGGTACACGTCATATTATACAGGGGCTAATTTATGTAAAATGTTTTCAAAGCTGAATTACTGATTTTCATTTAGTATTCAAATAGTAATGCCGGTATGAAAGTTTAGAGGCAGTCGATGGGAGGGTGAGTGTTTAATGTTGTGTTCGAGGACCGACACGCGATTAGACACTGTACATAATATACGACGTGTATATTTATGTAGGAACTCCGCTATAATTAATAATATGAGCTAATATTGCGTATTGTTTATTTCGCTCTATTTCGTGTACTGTGTGTCTGACGCGCGCTTCTCGCTCGCATCAACTATGCTCGAAATTTAAAAATGTTCTCTCGGAACCCAATATATCGATTCGTATAGGTACCTACGTAATATTGTGGCATTATACGTAAATGAAAATCGTAATGGCTGTGACTGCGCATCCTTCGCGCCCATATTACTATGCCACCACGAACACTGGTCCAACATGGCTTGTATATATCTACACAGTGTCACATATATAGTCAATAATAGGTGGTACACACTCAGATGTATATATGTATACATACATTATACAGTATACACCTATATATACACTATACGTACCTATACGTAAATACAGTGACGTCATCGGGGCGTGATAATTACGTTCTTTGTACAATGCGGTCATAATTGTTATTGTCGTGGCAGATTATAACACGGTGCAGCGACAAAAGAGAACGAGAAGCGAAATACGCGTTTTGCTGTGAATCCGTTAATAATTTTGAATAGTAAATTATTACACCTACGCGCGTACTAATAATAATAATAATAATACGCACCTATCCATGTACACTATGTATTTTTTCCATCGCCATTTCACGAATGAATAAAACATCGTGTTGCGATTTGCGGCGATGAGTGCAGTGCACCGACGAGCAACAACAGGCCCGGCCGACCGGGTTGCCCGCCGCTGAGGACTTGCATTATAATTGCAGCAGTTACATTTCGCGCCACTACAATATATTGTAATGACCGCCACTCGCCGTCGGTTTTCCGACACAATATTCACGAATCCACCGTGTTGCGAGTCGATGTTTTATCGTCTGATCTATTCCAAACTTTGGTTTTCGGTGTGAAAAATCAGTCGTATAATACGAGGTACGGAACGTTTGTAACACGCCACCGCGGCAGAAGTGAACGGAAGCACTGCAAACAATAAACCTTTAAGAAACCAAAATGTCGTGATGGGGAACATTAAAACGGACTAAACAAAAACCGTATACTATAATATAGCGGTCGCGTTCGCTCGGGTAAAACTTTGCGAAGTTCTGTATACACGTATACACGCTAAACGCTATACATCACCATATATGTCTAGAGGGAGAGAGAGCACACGATCAATCGTGTAAGACCACAATCGAATATTGACCCAGTGAAAAAGTTCGGGAAATCGAAAAAGTTTTCGCCAAGTGTTTTAAGGGCACGCGAGTTTCGCTTTTAAACGGACCAGCTTTTATCATAAATATATATATATATAAAGGTTTGGAATAATATATATACCTACGCGCGAGTGTGGTTACGCGTGTAAGGTGTAATAAAGATTGAATAGTGAGTCGTAAATTTCGCTGGTTTTATTTAACAACTCAAGGTATGCTGCGCTGAAGTGAAAATTCATTCCGGGTGAAATATATGAACCACTCTCCTCCGACCGTTTTCCCGTGATTTCGAATGAAAGGTCGAATAAAGACTGTATTGTTCTTAAATTCTAATCTCGTTAGTGGACTAGCTATAGTATTGGATTATGTATATACACTAGGTATACATATAATATATTATAAGACGTGTACCCGTGACAATACCCCATGTCAATATTATTTAGCAATTTAGAACTTTAACTTAATTATACTATAACTGAATTGTTCGAACTTCTACTGAAAACTATCTAGATAAAAAAAAAAAAATTAAAGTGCTTATTTTATTTATTTCGACTCCAGAGAAAACTTTTCCCTCTTTTAAAAACTATACATAATACTAGAACTGGACTATGATGATTGGTTTTTTCAATTTATAAGTTAATTTAATAGTTGTCCTTTAATGATAATATTGTATTTTATACGGTCGTGTCATTGATTTCAAATTAATTAAAAACTGTTATTCAAAATAATGTTACTGAATATTGAAATGTTTCCAATACAGGTACCTGCTATCATTT
The DNA here is from genome assembly GCF_001856785.1 of Myzus persicae. Lineage (NCBI taxonomy): Eukaryota > Metazoa > Arthropoda > Insecta > Hemiptera > Aphididae > Myzus > Myzus persicae. The sequence goes on along the minus strand of NW_019101169.1, from coordinate 58,244 downwards.
AAAATTTATATATAAAATAAAATAGTAACATAGAACATTTAACTATAGTTAGCCGTAGTCAGGCATACAAGCCGATTTTTGAAAATTGGTATATATGGAATAGGTACCGAGATCATTTAAGCAAGATAATATGCTTATTCAATGCCATTTAATTATAATGCATACTAATTTTGAATTTAATACTATTGTTATAAAAATATTTTTTAACCAAAAATGTATATTTAGTATAAACATATTCATTAAGCTTCGCTTTCAAGTAGTACAAACAAACAAATTGAATCATGTTTAGAAAAATGTTCTCATGCACGTTGTTTGCTAAACAAAGTTGCTGGTTGTGACAAATGCTGCGTCGTTTCTACTTAAACCTAGAAAAAATGTTGAACATGTTTTATTGAAATCGCCCCAAGAAAATGTAGTTCCACATGATCTTCTGGACATTTATGAAATATGGTTTATTACTTATTATTCTAATAGTATGTTGTTTCCATAATCATTCATCCTTAATTGTATTATGTACCAGGGTGCCACAGAGAATATATTTTCACAGTGTAATTTGATTTATTTCGAATATTTTTATTGACTCTACAGTGATAAATATAAATACATATTAATGCTGCACATTGTACACAACTGACATAAGTACAATGGAGTATGGACCAATGCCCAGCTGTTTCGAAATAACCATACTATCTAATATTATTATTCACTAACCCATTAAAGTGTAAAATCGTAAATATCTCCCAACTTAGGACGCAGAAAATTAGAAACAGAAACATATACTAATATATAGCCAATTCGTTATTTAAAGACACTTTGTCGATTGAGGTCCTCAAGGGCAAATGAATCATAATAATACTTCACAAGTAAAGATTCATATCGTGCAAATTACACATTATTTTTCATTTAACTTTCCTGGTGAATAATATTAAAATTAATTTGTGGACAACTCGGTCTCCTTGAATTCGAATCCGAGATGAAAAAGAAAAAAAAATCTCTTGACCATAAAATATTAACGATTTAGCCATCGACGATCTAATAATATGACGTGATAGAATCGTTCGAAATAGATACATCATGCCATATGGATGAAACTATCGTATGCTTGATAGTATTGTTACAGTTCTTGCATGTATGTACCGCGCGGGTACACATACCATGTGTATTGATATTCAAATGTGAAATATTTTAGGAGTGCAATAGAAAAGTTGCGTAAATGCAATTCATCAATAACATTCTAATAATGTATTCATATTTATGCGCGTGCATTGTAACCTTCAATCGCATCTGTATAATATTATATATGATAATTCATTATGTTCCGAGTTATTTAAATTACTTTGCAAAAACTAATTTGCTTAACGTCGGCAAAGTGTGAGAACGGCGTTTAATTAAAATAGGTCTCGCTTAATTGCATATTTGATCACTATTAAAATCAATTATCTCGACGTCAGTGTATAATATTACACTACTGTAGAACGAAATACGTTTTATAATCATATATAATATATATATTATTAAATAATACAAATTTTTAGTATTATATTATATTATCGTCACTCGCCATTTAGATGGTAATTCCGTATATTCTTTTGTTTTCTACAATAATATCGGAGACTGCTTTCAATCATATCATCGCATAAAAAATACCTCAAAATATTTGCACGACGCTTTAATTTTTTGTAGAGAATTATTATTGAAACTGCTGAGGCGAACCAATGTACCTCGGTACAACCACGCAAATACTTTAAACTGTTGTTGTATTATTAGCCTATGGCTGACGGCTGCATCTGCTCTGCTGTATACACATTTGAGTTTCTACTTATGGAAAGAGACTTAACTCGTACCAATGTATATTTTTAATTACAAACATAAAACCGGAAATAGTATAATGATGTATCGATGTATACATTCATAGTACATAGTAAGTTTACGCGCAACATATGACATATAGGTACTTACAGTATGGTAGGCGGTTATAACGCGTCCTTCGTGTCGGTTTTTTTAAAAACTTTTCTAATGAATGCGAGACTCATAATTCATTTTCGCCACGATTTCCAAGATCTGGAATAAAATATTTAGCTTGATATTGGTATCTATACACGAGGTGGACGTTTTAAAACAATTTTCATAGAGCTCACGCCGAAATCTTATAAGAAACCAAATAAGGTTCAATAATATTGAAGAAACTTTTCATAGGTAGGTCGTTGGCCCGATTACAATATTATTGTTCGAACAACTTGTTTATCACAGAGAAAAAAATTGTAAAATACTTGAGGGGGTTACGAGATGATACAAGACATATTTTTACCATGATTCAATTTGCTTGTTACATTCGTTTAATTTCAATAACTTTTAAACGACTAGACGAAATTACGTGGTGTAGTGGGCCCAAATCTTGCAGCAGTGAACTTGACTCTATTGATCTTAAAAATTGGCCTTTCCGCTATGGAAAAGTCAATTTTATCTGTTTCGTGTGGTGTGTGGTGTGTGGTGTGTGGTGGAGTTCTCTCGAGGACTAATGAATTGTAATTTTTGAATCTACGTCACAGCTTCGAAGTCAAGCAGCTCATATCTCTTCCACCACCAGTGCAATGTTGTTCCCTAATCTCTCTTTCGTCTTTTATCTATCTCGAAGTGAACATTATAAAGTGTATAATACAGTATACGGTCTAGTGGGTGCATAAAGCATATTCGCTTCGCATTGAATCGAAGAGTGCTGTGCGAATGGAAATCACGGATAAGACAAAGAGCATATATAGTGTAGACTACGACAACGGCAATAATAACACCACAGTAATAATAATAAAAATCCGCTCGTACTCAGACATATGGCGATTTATGTGCGGATTTTATTTATTATATACGCTATATATAGTCCGCCACAGTCTTTGGGATTCGACGTGATAACGATATTAAAAATAATAAAAACAGTTTTACCGTCTTTATGTGTGTGCAATATTATTATACATTTCTGCGGTCTAGAGTCGTCTTCTCTTCTCCCGTCGGCTTGTAGAGGTTGTAAATAACCGTACATCTGACAAACAAAACATATTATTATTATTTTATTCCACATTTGGATTATATTCTAATATATTATTATACATGCGAGAGCACTCCCGGCCAATAACGGACTGCTCGGTTGTTGGTGTGTGCATGTGTACATACCAAGAACAAGCCAATATTGTTAGCTTAAAGACAATGGACTGAAATCCAACCCTTGGAACAGTGCCAGCCGAAAGAACCCCTTCTTGTGCCACTAAAGTCCTCTCGCGTCACTGCTGCAGCTGATCGATTTATGAGATCGGCTCGTTAAAAACATTTCAAAGCTAATCAGGAAAAATGTCTGTTTAATTTTTACATCAATATATATACAGTTTAAAATTTCAATTCTAATTTCAATCTACTTAAAAATACTGCATGTATGCTGCAGATCATCCCCGGTGAAATCATTTGCAACGTAGCCTTTGATATAATAGTTTATATAACGTTATCATTCGCAATCACACACTCATATTTGTATGAGGCACTTATTACTACATTTTGATGGTGTATGTTGGCATAATCCTTTTCGGTATACAATAATACAATGTCTTATATGTTGACATGTTGTGTTCGCAGGTCTGTCGGCGATTATATTATATATATTCGAATGAGTTGTAATCGCACACGCTATACGACAGCAACAATAATGGTGTGATCGATAATACTCGAAGACACCGTTCCATACAACATATTACCATCGCGCATCGGTAAGTACTCGAGCCGATACTATTATCCTAGTATTATGACATATTTAAACATTAAATTCACCACCCACGTCCGTCGTCATAATAATAAAATGTTTGGGGGACACGACAATGCCGAGGCCTTTGCAGGTTATTCGCGATCCTTATACAATAGATTCCATACAAGTCCAGTGCACTCGGAGTCAATTATAACATATATATATATAATGGTTATAATATGTTGTTCACGACGATCCCAAGCACTCACAATTTGTTAAGTTTGTTAAGTGTGTGCATGCAACTATATATGTGGTGCATACCCACCTATGCCATAAGTTGACTGTACGGAGTCCGAAATCAGAACGGCTGTATAACATCATTAGGTGTAGCCCATTTGTGCCCCCGAGTAGCTCATAATAATATATGCGTCCTGGAGATTATGGACAGAGTAAAAACTAAATTACACCCTGATTTATTGCCCGAATGCTTGCCATCGTATCCGTCAATTACCGTTTAAGAACAGTTCAAAATATTCGGAAAAAGTTAATAATTTCCGAAAATAATGCTCCGAAAGAATCAATAAGACTGTCTTGTTTATAAAAATTGTATATGTATACATATTATATAAGTTCTTTAGTGCAATATATCTGTACCTAAAAATAAATATTGATTAATAATTAATAGAGAGATCTACGCACGAGGTTAGGTATAGGTATATCTAATTTTTATCATCTAATTTATGTAATATTACAATCATAATATATTAATATGTATCTTCCAGTAAGTCTAAACTTTCTTCAGTATCTAAATCATGGTTATGAATGAATTTAATTTAGGTTAACATTGTTATCAAATTATTGACATAACATGCATTATAGTTTTTTTTTTATATATATATATATATATATATAACACACTGCGGACTAATATCTCTAGAAACTTTATTTTGACTAGCGTGAAGTTAAACTAACGGAAAACTAAACAAGGTGGTTTTGCATTGAAATATTTATGTTAAATTCCATTTTTTCATGTCATAGTAGGTATAGTACCTACGCATGCGCCGGAGCTACCGACACACAAATTACCCACACGGTTCATACTCCTAGTATCATAACATTATCTCTATCGACTGGGATTTTAGTATTTTACCCAAATCAATTTCAACGTCCGCGATATTTTCTTGTTTTAAACAGGTTGCATATGGGCTATTTTTCGGGTTCTTGTCGGGTTCACTATTTATTTTCGAAAAACAAGTGGCGATGATCACGACTCACGCGGTATTGTTTTCGTCCTATTCGGACGACGGACGGTCAACGGCACAGTACTCGCTATACGTACATTATTTTATGATATAATGACACATCGCATACCTATTATGTGTACGTCTTGCTATTATAATAATGTGTGTTAATCGTCCTTGTGCGGACGCCACTGCAGCTCGTCGTCCGTACGTACGTTACAAACGCGACACATCAAACGCATAGATTGTAATAATAATTAATTGGCCAGGAGCCCGTGCAATTAAATAATATATTACGCGCGGCGGCGGCGTGGTCATTGCGGTAGCGACCGCCGCCAGCGTAATAATGATAGTAATAATAATAATAATAATAATAATAATATCATTTGACTACCAGTGGCGGCGGCGGCTGCGGTGACAGTGTAATATTATTATTATTATTATTATTATTATTATTATAATATATTGAGCAGTTGGTAAAATTAAAAACGCTCGCGAGACGGCATTACGTCATATCATATTATAATATAGTATAATATAATCACACTAGCGGTGTGGTCGGGGGCTATCCGTCTAATGCAGCGTGTGACCCCGCGATAGCATATTTTATTATTTTAATATACGCTTGTACCGTGTACGATATTGTGTGTGTGTGCGTGTGTGTGTTGTACACAGCACACCATTGTATAGTTGTACGCATAACATTTATTGGTATTATTACTATTATTATTATTTTCATCATTGTTGTGCTTTTCGAGTACGACGTGCGAGTTGTATATTGTGACGATTACACGACGACGGCGCTGCAGTATACGTTTCCGATTAAATAACCTACCTATACTGATTGATTGCCGCCTCGACGACTTCGATCATAATATTATTATATCATATTATAATACCCTGTCGATCGTGACGTGAACTCTTGTCGAGAATCCATCACGGCGGGGGTAGTGCAGATGACGATAATAATAATATGGTATATCGTCGTTTCACTTCCATGCGCCCTCTCTAATCGCATTAAAACCGTTGGATTGTTTCGTGTCGCAAATGGCGAATCACTGCAGCTAGATTTTCGGTATAACATTGATTCCACTAGGAATTGTTCGAGTCACAGTAACACTCTGGGACCGACGGTGACAAAATTATACTGTTTTATTCAAAAGTATTATTTATACGGAATCGTGGTATTATAAAATATAAATATTGTATTACGATTTAATAATAATAATAATAATAATAATAAATATTATATATCATACTACATGTATTATTATTGTTATTATAAAAGCGCTGAGAAATTTCGCTCGTGTTTTCTCTCCCGTTTCAACTAGTATATATATAGTACATAATCTCGTCTCGCTAAGGGTCATTTAAAAACGGAATGAGAGTAAAATGTATATTCGGTCCAATTAGGGTTCGCCTTTTGTCCCCGCCGTATTTGTTATAGCACACACACAAACACATACTCACACAAGTGTGTGTATATTATGTGCAATGCCCTTATTCTTTCTTCGTGCAATACACACACATGCACACACACACACATATCTATGTGTACACGAGGGGAGGCGGCGGCGGTTAATTACAACTCTTCGCTGAGCCGCCGAAGGTTTTAGTTCTTTACCCTCCGCTGGCGATGAAAATCTCGTTTTTATTTTAGTGCCATTAATAATTCATCGATGCCTCTTCGTCTTCGGGACTCGTACAACATTTTTTCGAGTCGATGCTTTATTAAAAAAAAAACAAAACCACAGCCGCGTCTGTGACGATAAAACATTCCCACTTCCCCGGTCGGCGTCATCACAGCGAACTATATTGACTCGAAATCCAAAAACGGCGTCTAAATAATATCACGATCAATAATGTGGCCTAAAAATTTATTACTGTAATGATGATTATATTTGGCCTCAAATCTTTTATGCTACTATATCGTTACATTATTTTACGAACCGTGCATCACCCTATGCTTATTTATTGTGAATGTTAAGTAATTATCTCCGTGTTCCCATATGGTTTGTTATTTCGTAGACATAAACACTAAAAAGTCGATTGGTTTTTATGTACGCATTTAAATTATATATAAATAAATATCACACCGGCAAGGCGTCCTTAAAACTTTACTGAAGAAACAGGAAACTATTTAATAATGAAACGATTTCCGATTTTTAACACATACAATCTTTTTGAAATGTAGATCCCTAGATTTTTTTTTTTGATTTTGTTGATATTTTGAAATTTCATTATGGTCAGTTATGATGCGAGATCGAGATTTTGATATTAATTTTTTTCTGTTATTTCTGAAACGCCCATAGAACAATGTAAAATAATACTTTAATACATTTTTGACTTACGACACAGTACGCACATAAAAAAAAATGTCACATTATTTCAAAATCCGCGTTTATATGGTATATGGTGTCTTTCCCGCGGGCGGTTTCTTTAATTAATAATTTTGTCTACAGAAATGTTTATGGTGTAATCCCGTGGGAATAGTTTAATATATAGTTTGTTGGCGTTCGTTTAAAACGCAACCGGAATAATAATGAAGTGGAAGTTATTAATTTTTGCTTTCCACAGCAATATAATATACGATTTTTGTTCCAATAAAAACATTGGACGATTACGGTTTAGAACTTCATTAAAAATATTATAATAAAAACCGGAGAGAATCCCAGTTAATGCTCAACCCCTATTATAATTGGATATCGGTAATTGGACATAACAAATTCAATATTTACTCAGCTTGTGTAATTAAATTAAGTCGATTTAATGAAACTCGACACAGGCAATGAACGTATTTTTAAAATGTCTGGAATTTAATTATTTTAAAACTTTTCTATGGTATTTTTGGATTATAGTATCGTGTAAGTAACCTAACGTGTTATGCCAAAATAATAAACGTGAAAATAATTGTACAATATTACGGGTTATGTACGTACATTTGTGGGCCCAAGGTTAACTGTTAAGCATTCTAACAAACTATATACGTACTTATAGAGTTTACTGTTCAGACAATATTATGTATTATACCTTTCACTTAATTTTTTTTTTTATAATAAAATTATTCACAATTTGACGAAAAATGTAAATAATATACTGATAAAATTGCATTCCGTTTCGTCACATAAAATACAACTATAATATAATTCAATTTAACATTCATTCGTAATTCATAATATACGTAACTAAAACTTATACATGTATTTTAAAATATTACGTAATATAGGTTCTAAATTTACTTATACTATTCACCGTTCACCAGAATTTTCACAAACTCTTTTAAATTAATAATGCTTACTTACAGTTACCTGCCTACTGCTATACCACATTTCATTTTTTTTTTCAAACTAAAATCACCTTCATAAATTATTTGATTGGTGTTTATAACAAACGGTAATGGTTTCTATAAGTTTTATGGCATCGATTTCTTCAGCTATGGTTAATAAAAAATAAAATTAATCTTAAAAACATTACAATAGGTAGGTATACGTCTTTATCATGTTAATGCAATCCAATGTGAAAATACGAAATTATAGAAACAATCATAAATGACGTTGGCGTATATTATTATACACACTAAAATGTAATAATATAACTTTTGTTATTTAAATTTAAGACGTCACTATTATAATATCATAGTATTATCACCATATCATAGTCATTATTATCCACACGTGACTAACGTAATATTATATAGGTACGAAAAAAGAACATTTCCTTTTCGTTTTGGCGCGCACATTAAATAGTATAGGAGCAGAAAATCAGGCCGCATTAAAGGTCATTGTGCTATGTTATCTACGTCGACATGACGAGTATTTCGGCGAAAAAAAAAATCTGGAACAAAATGAAAGCTCACATGGATGGGCGGATAACAAAACAGGCCCCGGACTTTTTGTCGAACACAATGAGTCGGGACAGCAAACAAACCTTCCGCCCGAAAATAAAAAGTCAGCGGTCGTCGTCGTCGTCGTGCGGTGGTATATAATAATATATACTTTATACTGTATAAGACGTAGGAAATGAAATTGGGGAAAGTTCGACGGGAGGTCTCTGCGGCGTTCATCCATCATTTTGACTATGATGGAAGACCCCGGTCCGAGTATTTTGTTCGGTGAATTTGGCCGATAAGGAGCAAAGAAAAACGATTTCCTGGCGTGTACGTTAGACATTATCATCATTGTCGGCAGAATACATTTTTCACGTCCGATCACTTTTTAACTTATTACATTATTAATGTCGTTCGGTATAAAAGTTCGCAACGATTAAAATCGATGAAAATCGTATACTTCGTGTCAGGTCAAAATAAAATAAACGCGTGGCCACGCGCGGCGACCAACGAAGAAGACAATGTAGAACAAAGTACCTAGTTTTTATTAAAAAATTGAACGTATATATACGAAGGTGTACATTATTTTAACAGCGAAATATTAACTTTATTGAACAATTTAAGTTACAATATTATGCTATATATTTCATATAACCCTTATAGTTTCCCTTGCTCTTAAGTTCTTATCGGCGATTCCATCCCTCTTTCTTCTAAGGTCGGTCTAAACTTAGACGGTTATTTCATTAATATAAACACTAAAAACGTCGTCTTATGGAGGAGTCACTGCCCTGCAAGTGTTGGTCGGTGTTTAAGCGTCATAATTTTTCATAGACGATCTGTGCCTATTATTGTTTCGCGCTGTACAATAATTAAATTAAATTAAATATTGTTATAAAAAGCAAAAGGAACCGATAAAAGGACGCTCGACGTGCGATTAACGTCGTCATGTAAGCATATCTCAAAACAGTATTATGATTTGTGCGGGCGGGCGTCTAGAGAATTTTCTCGAATTAAGGACTTGGGTCGTCGTGTTATTGTCGGATCGCCCACGCCGCGCGTGTCACTACGGCGGATTGACGTTTTTCCTCCTATCTTTTGTGTACGCAATATTATTATCACCGTTGATTATGGACTTAGGACTCCTCTGACAGTGCCCCCCCCCCCCTGGGAAGAGGCGATGTCGTCGACGGCGAGACGAGACAGGCTGCGCGTTATATACCCAGTAATAATATTATTATATACCTATGTCGATACGTAAAACGGAGAGAGCCGACCGCAACCACCAAAGTTGCCTCCAGGACCTATATAATATATTATACGTGTATGATAGGTGTTACATACACCCGACTGTAATAAATATATATTTATTATTGTATGGTTTCTCACGATTTGTCGTTCAAAGCCATGTGCGATAAACAGTATACGTGCAGTATAATATATCAATTATCAACACTCATGTGAAGTGGGTCTACCGACGTAATAATCAGGACGATAATGAACGAATAAATTTAAAACCATTTTTTTCACGCCTCCTGCCAAATACATATACACATATACCACATGTATGACTTATAAATAGTATAGAAACCTACCAAGTTATAAATCCTCGTCAAAGGGATTCTATTATTTTCCTGTACAGCGCACGTAAATGCATTTCCACCAGCTGTAAAACAACAGTATCATTAATTCATAGGTATTATTTAAGATAATATGCTCGACGGTAATATTCCATATTTTATTGGATCAAACGGGAAATGGTATTTAAATGAATACTTTACGTCATACGCCTTTATAGTTAGATACATAAATAATGCACCTGTATAATATTATGTTCGTTTCATTTTTTGATATTACGTAAAGTATTATATTCTTTTGAAATAAGTTATACTTATTCTTTAGTATAATTATTTGTAAACCAAACTCGAGGGTTTTTGTTCATTTACTGCAGTTCAATACATATATCTGATTATGACTTTTAACAACTTACGCAGCAGCTGTATGTCAAAAATGTTGATTTCCCGCTATATACTATATTATTCTATATAGTCACCACTTCGGCATGTAGTTTATCATTAAAACTTGTTAAATCGTGTTTTTAGAAAATTATTTCTATGTCAGACAGCCACAGCTATTTTAATATTCTCGGCATTTGTTTGGCCTTGCCTAATCTCAAAATGAACATTTTTACGTTTAACAAATACGTAATACGTTAATACTGCAGTCTACTTATAGATTCAATTCGGATCGGTACGTACCTTACACAACTTATACTCGCTCGCCACGGTCGCCGATGCACATTCGAATAATATTGTGTACGAGCAGTTGTGTGAAATTAAAATTTCGTTCTCGGGAAGCCAGTACACATAAGTATAGAAGAGGAGGCATATCATTGTGTCTGTAGTTGACGGGTGGGTGTGCAAGCGATGAGACTATATGTGTTTCGTCGACATTTCCGCTGCAACGCACACGCTGTCATCGAGTAGATAAGTGAACGCACTACATTTTATATGATGCAGTGTATTGTGTATATGTATATGCATGATTACGACGGTAACATTCAAAAGTAAAAATAAAAAACACGTCATAACGTAAACGAGACTGAAAAAAAATATAGTATTTTATTTTTTTGTTTCATCCGGAGAGAGAACGATATTCCGTCCGAGATTATGCGTATAATATTATAATATTTACATCTGTAGTGGACGTCGTGACCGCTTAATACGCGATAGGTGAACGTGAGAAACTTCCGTGATTCTCTTTCGACGCTCGCCGGAGACCCGCTGCCGGCGCAGCTTGCTTGATATTGTATGATATTATGGTTGTTTTTTTTTTTTTACTCGATATGCTCGTTTCTTTCTTGGTAAATGCGTGTGATAATTTTTTCTCATACCTCATTAATATTCAACGTCGTCACAAAATCGGAATAATATACCCAAATGTTTTCAACAATTGTATGTAGATATATTTGTTATTTTCGGATTTCGATAATCGTCCAAAACGCGTACTGTTTTGGTTTTGGTCACATATTTTGAAGCTCATCATACGATTTCTCCCGTATAGAAATACCAGATCAATAGCGACTCAATCAAATGCATGACCTGCGAAGCGGAATTCTCGCTCCACTGTAATGTGGCTGAACTCCAAATGTTTATTATAATAAACTGATTTAAAATATAAATGCATTTGATGTGTCTATGCCCACACTATTATTTATATTCTCCTTCAGAATACGAGATTAAATCACGGGCGAGTTGTCATAAATAACGAAATAAGTCACTTTGTGGGGAAATGCGATTTTTCTAGAGAATAAAAACGCAGTGTTAAGAGCAAGCACTTCAAACATTCAGTAATTCAAAACATTTTTCTTCACTGATAATACGATGTCGTAACGTGAAAAAAAGCTTTGAATTTCGAAGAGTAAAACAGTTATTACAATAATAATTAAGAGGCACCTGTCGCACGGCCGCAGTATTAAAATGAATATTATTATTATTATTATTATCATCATTACACAAACCGGTTCCCTCTCCGCTCGACTCGTCTCTCTACGAATAATAAAAAATAATCTTATATTGTTTTTTGTCATTAATCAACGCGGCGAAGTGCTACCGGTATCGCCGGTATTATAATAATATTGTTATTATTTTTCGTTTGTTCCTATGCCCATATCGCCGTCGCGTACAACCGTCATAATAATAATATACGCGCCTCTATACTGTTTTATTATTATTATTATTATTATTATTATTATTATCATGACTATTATGCGCGTATACCTGCGACGTTTTACGACGATGCACGAAGGTCCCGATTTTCGTTGTTAAGCGTAGGCACAACTATTGTATACAAATAAAGGACCCATACAACTCTGGTGCTCGTGCACGTCGTCTCGGGTGAGCGTGAGTGCGCGAACAGTAGGTCGTGACGACCGCTCATGATGACGATAAAACAATAATAACAGTAATATACGCGGTAGCCGTTTTTTGGGCGGCACAACAATGGGTGCTAGAACGTCAGCGGCGGCTCGGACGGGGGATGAGAGGAAAACAAACGCTGTCTGTCATATGTATATACGGCCCCAGACGACTGCACGGCGGCTCGCGAACACGGTGGCGGTGGCGGTGGTCGGGATTACAAAATTTTTTTTTAACCCACCCGAAAAAAAACAATGAAAAGGCCTCCTTGTCGGGGCGACGACGACGACGATCGAGTGACGGCGACGACATTATTGTTGTTGTTCCCGGACGAACACGACGACCGCTGCAGCAGTGCATTCGCCGCTACCCGCATGGTCATTGGTGGCGCGCACTTCCGACTCGCGAGCAGTCGCGTTTTAATAATAATTAATACGTCATCGTTCATTTTCATATTATGTTATTACTGTTTTTTTGTTTCGCAATCATTAAAAGCGGCTCCGTCTCACGGTGCCGCGTAACCCATCGCTCGTTTTAATTATGTTACCAATGTCTGGTTCGTGTGTAGGTACGTAGTTTACAGTTCCGGACGGCCTAAACCGTCCTATAAAATTGTAGTCACTCACCCACGACAAAAATTCCGATTTAGGTGCGTATCACTCGAATATGTATTTTGGAAAAGTTTAAGTTTTTTTTTTTATTATTATTATTATTTTATCGGAAATAAGTAATACCGCCTCACGCGCAAGCATTAATCCTCGTTAAAATTGAGTTTTTGTGCACTTAGTGTCCGATTCTCTTAAACCAAAATGCGATTCGTTATATAACAATTTTATTTTATGCGTGCTCACGTCCGCCATATAAATTGTCATTTACTTATTTTTTTTTCGTATGTATCGTTTTATTCATCGGTTCATCAACTTGCCCAATATTATTGTACGATATACCATTTATTATAATACTATAATATAATTTTATTACACTTACGTCGTTTTATTCCTATTCTGCGTTATGCGTATACACTATACAGCACCTATTTTAATGACAATATACCTAGGTGCACCTGCCTCGTCTACTGCACCTTATCCGTAAACGATATTCATTCGTCGAAAACGTCCGTGCGCTTTTATGTTCAAAGCTGTACTCGCGAGACGAATGATATAATAATACTATTTACCAGCGATTAAACCGACAATAGCGTCTCCGCCGGGAAATCGTGTGCCACTGCTGTAATAATAATAATAATAATAATAATATTATAGTGGCGGTGTTGATTGTAGACGGTAGTATTGTCTCGGCAAATATTGAACGCCAACATTGTTGTGTTAACAGTTCGATTGGCACCCGTAACGAGTCAAAGACCGACCGAGTGTAGTGTTTATAAAGTCAATCCACCCGATATCTGTAAGTACATTGTGAGTAACTCTATAAAATGGTAATATCGATAATTAACTAGAACTCTTCGATAATTATAATAATTAGTACGCCGATGCACAAAGTATGCGGATCGGTAATGATTATTGGCCAATTTTATTGTAGTTTTGTATGTAATTAAAATCATATTCAGTGAATGATGAACTTGATGAAGGAACTATAGGTGTACGGGTAGACATGCAAAAGCCGAAGTTACCATTCACAAACAAACAGACAGAACTGCGGGTACTTGGTAATTATTAAAATAATATTATATCATGCATTTTCACGGAGTTTTATATAGGCAATTTAATCGAATTTTTAAAATTTTATAAATTAGTCTACTGTTATAGAATGCATTTTCAATCTTAATTTATAATTATTGGTATCAGTCATTCGGGATTTTGGAAAAATTGTTTTGTACGTTCGGGAAAGCACTCTAAAATCCATAAAATGATATAAATATTGTGTTCGAAAAGCGAACCAAATTGTGCATGTCATTGGAAATGACAATTTTCTGGTGTGTGTAAAAAAGCCGAGCTTCACGAATTTTCGCAGTATAAAATATTACGTCATAGTGTCTATAACACGACCATTTTTATAAAAAAAAAGCTAAAAACATTTTGACGGATAAGTCGATCGAATAACAGCATATTATTATATAAATTAAAAACAAACAACTTTGCTGTTGCACTCATAGTGAGTCATCACTGCTCATCGGTGTCGTGTGGAAATTCAGTGTCTACAATCTGCGTTCGTAACTTTCTTGCAGCCGAACGAATTTTTCGTTGCAAATAACACGACGCGTGAGCAGCGTAGCGCGTACGACCGACGGGGTGGTTTATCTGGTTTATTGACAAATATGTCCCTCTCTATAGCGTAAAATAATATCGTATTTTATATTGTCTGCGTCGATTACATAACGCGCACAGTTGTGTATATTTTGTCTTCCACGTATTTTATTTTTGAATATTTGAAATCACAGACATTGGATAAATTTTAAGACGCAAAGGGGGGTGACCCTTGGTGAAGACCCTGTGGAGTTTGGCACGGCGGTGTGGGGTATTTACCGACTGCTTGGGGGGGGGGGGGGCTGGCGGTAGAAAAGCGAACAAGAGGCCGGGCACCGGAAAAATATAATACGATGTGTCGCTCCAATGCCATTGTGGATGCCTATCGTTCTCGTCGAGCTCCGCAGGAACCGCGCGTACTCCTCCGCTCGGGGCCCGGTACGGCCCGGTCACACTTTGGTCTTAACCTGTACCTACCGTGTGTATAAAAACGTGCACACGGTCCACGGACGCACCTCGTTATTGTTAACGCAGTGTTCTCTCGGACGACGACGACGACGACGACGACGACGAGTCCTGCACGGGGCTTACACTCTCGATTATCGCGTGCATTGTACCGTGTCCTCTCCGAGACTATACCGCGTCGTGCTTAACGCGTCGGTCGGAAAACTCACTCACACACACGCGCGCGCGCGCTCTCAATTACATCACAATTACGCGAGTGTGTGGAGCGAAAAACCAAGTCGGCGTACCATCGTCTGCTGGCGAATTCTCGTTTCCTCCGGCCATATCATAATATTATAATACATTTAATAATAACAAACCGTCGCCGTCGTTGTGTGTGTGTGTGTGTGTGTGTGTGTGTGTTTCTGTTGCGCGTTTCCGGCTGCGCAGACGCTCTGGACGACTCATACTGCCGCGCGGAGAGACCGCGCATATACACGGTTCGATACACTCGATTTTCACTTATTCCCGGCTCCGCGCAGATACAATAACTCACAAACAACCGGAGAGGTCTATAATATACACACTATCCACTGTAGTCTAATACGCATCCATATATGTATGTAAAATACGTAAACCGAATCCCCGGCAGTATATTACACGGATAGCGCGTAATGTGTAATGATATTAAATCTGTGTGCACACACACACTGTAACGCACGCGCATAATATACACTGCTGTGGTGGTTTGTCTACAGTATACTACTATTATTATAGACACTATAGCCAGTACGTACAACTGCCACCACAGTGTAATATTATATTATATAGGTATACGAATATTGTTACAAAACGTATCGCGGTTTGTCGCGGATGTTTTACTCTCGGATAATGGCCTCTAATCGTCCTAATATATTACATATTATATTTTTATTTCTTATAAAACGTTATAACGTTACGACGATATATATGTACAGCCGTTATAACATCATTATGTAGTACATAATATAGTAATAGTAACAATAACAATATATATAGACGAAGGCGTGTAATATTATGTATATATACAGTATTATGGCCTAATATATAGGTACACCTTACACTGTATACGATGTGAGTTTATTAGTTATATATCATATTATTCACATTTCCTTAGACATTTTTTTGTATGTTCATTCTCTTTTTAATCGCGTTAAAATACCGTGTAGTATATTATATATACCTTCGGCGGGTTGAAAAAATATTTTTGTTTTTCACGTGTGGAGGAGGTCTATATAGTGTTTAACGAAATCTGGTAATGTTTCCGTTCGTGGAAAAAATGTTTAATATTATGTGTAATTTAAAACGGATAAAACCGACACCTACGCGAAATCTCAGTATGGAAATTACGACAATAATTTACAACTTTTTCAATAAAACTAACTGATCGTTAAATAACACCGGCCCGCTGTTGCGGTGACGACGATAGTGTGCCGTAATGTATAATCGGTTGTTTCGGAGGGAGTGTCTTGGACGGAAATAGATACAATGCGGACTGTTCGTTAAGACACAGGAAAGCCGCTCCTCTATCCTTTAGAGCCGCATTACAGTAAACCTTCGACGGTAATAATGGAAAAAAAAAATAAACAATGATGACGGAGCAAAACTAATTATCAGTTTCCGGTAATTGCGTTTATTTCTTCTTTTTTTTTTTTTAATCGTTTAAGGAGAGGCTCGGCTCACGAAACCAATATCCATACTGCAATGTATACTTATCATAATTATTATTCCATCTATCCGAAATCTGTTTTAACTCGTCCATATAGTAAGTTCTCTAGCCGTCCGACGCTGTTATTAATATTTGATAGAATAATAAACGTATATTTTTCCATCTGGTTGTTCTAAGAATAGTTTATTCCCAATTTCGGTTCATCAATAACTGTACGAAATGTTGAAATTTTGTGGTTCTTTCGGTTTAACAACGACGCTAAATCCTCGACGATCGACGCCGTGGTGCTTATCTTGTGACAAACGTCTTTTAAATTGCCCCTGTGTTTGTGTGTGTGATATTAAATACATTTATATTTCTCTCTAACAATAATTATTATTATTATCCTCACGAACGGTTTACGACTGAAGTCTTTTGATTAAACGCCCCCGCTGCAGTGGTCACGCCGCCTGCCGTCACGTCACCGTGGTCTGAGTTTCTGAACAAACACATTATCGTTAATACTATTATTATAGGTACACCTATAATTGACCATTGTTGTTTTTAGAGTGTATACACTTTGAAACGTCGTCCTCCTCTTGTCCTCCGAAATTTATTTGCAAGCAGCGTTGTACCATTTCGCTGTCACGTCAAGATAATGTACCGTGATTTATACATAAAACTCGAGCGAGTCATCTGGCTAATTGTTACAAGGGTTGGAGTGAAATCGTCCCCTCTCTCTCTCTTGTCCCGGTTTACCGGGTCCGAATTCGTCATCGAGACCCGTTTTGTTTGCACCGAGTTTGTTTCCCGAGACGATTAGTCAACGTTATTATCTCCTATTAAAACCTCCCCGGACCTCGTTTCCTCAGATCTGTAACCCCGCATTAATCTTCCCAGCAAACGTTTTTGTCCCCCGAAAACGTAATTAATCGAACAGCATCCGACATTTGACTAACTTCTCGGAACCCAAACGGCTAAATCTTCTTTTACGGTGCCTTTGTACCGAGATTATTTCATTTCGAATCGATACAGTACAACAATATTATAATTTATTATTATTATTATTGGTACTTGCCAGTCGGTCGGTTCTTGTTGTCGGTTTACTTCAACGTTAATGTCACAAGTCCAAATACCACAGACTATAATATATATATATATGTGTGTTTACAACGTAGGTACTTAAAATATGATGTAATACATATTATGGACGCGTCGTCTATTCGCTTGAAAATTCTTACACAATTGAAATGCCTAAGCAGTTATATATAATTATTGTCTTGATAATTTGTCACTTTGTGTTCGGTTTTTCGTGAACAGAAATGATGTACCGTTCAGTCAACATACATATATATATATATATATATAATTATTTTCTTCTTGATAATAAATTAGACCTTTCCCAACCTAACCTCATACCTCATACCCAACTCGTCACGTTTGGTTATGATAATAATTATATTATGAATTTTTAAAAACAAAATACGATTGGTTCCGATCCTCGATTTTTCAATTCTTAAAAAAAAGCTGCCGATTCACTTAAGTTTGGTGACATCTCTGTGACTCGAGTCTATATTATATATATATACATACAACATTCACGACAGTGTAATTCAATATTTCGCTCTCGTCGTTTCCGACCAACCACGAACATACACTTTGCACACACACACATATATATATATATATATATTCATATACATATATATGTTGGTGTTTTTTGTGCGCGCGTGTACACCTATTGGTGACGGTCTTGTTCGTTACCGTTGCGTTTTTATTTGATTTATCGAAAAAGCTTTCGGGTCGTACTGTGCACACCTCTAACCACCTCTGCAGCTCTACCCACACAACGGTATATGTATATATTATATATATATATATATACACGGAATACTGTATGCGTACGGGTACGACTGCAGCGCTGCGCTGTACGCGGCTCTCCTCGGTCCGCAAACTTTCTTCCCTAATGCCCACCCGCCCACACCCCCGCGCCCACAGTTCCGACCATTAATCACGTTGTTTCCGCGTCACGACCATTGTTTTCGGTCCGGAGCGTCACGGCGTTTAAACCACGCGCGCCGAGCAGGGCGCGAGGAAAACCCAGGGGACGCGGTGGCGGTCGCTGTCAGCGGCTCCGCTTCGGGCATCAATCATCCCCGGCGATATCCCCCGCAACGGCTCAGCCCCGCACCTACACGCCTCTTGTCGGTCCCGTACACCCGTCAATATATATATACACACACACACACACACACACACCATCCCGGCCACACACACAACCACCCACCCCCGTAACCGCAGTCGCCTCCCCGACCCCCGGCAGAGGCGCCGCCACTCCGACTCCGGGACGTATTTTATCGTTACACTTTTTACACTCGTCGTCGAAAACAACCTACATAATACGACCTGATCAGATAATGTTGTGATGCGTATATCCAGCATTCTCTCTTACAATAGACTGTAGCCGATTATAATAGTATACATAGTAACGGTGGTCACTGTTTATCAACGATAATATTTTTGATTAATATTCTCATACGTCTTACACATACCTATATCATACATATATAGGAAATATTATGTTGTGCGTTCGGTGTGGATTTTATTGCAATTTTACGTTACATCACGTCACACCTACAATACCGCGCCGTACGAAAGCTTTTATTTATTGTTGATCGGATCTTAACCCACATCAGCAATAATAATAATCATTCTAGTTGAATCTTTGTAAAACGCCTATTTTTAAGTTCATCTCGTCGACAGAATAAGTCGACATCCCTCCAACCACAGTTATGTCACCCCTGCAGCTATATCTGTATTATATAATATACGGATAATACCTACCAACCACGCGATAGGGTTTCTTCACGTGTATTATACTATCGACGTTTGCATGAGGTACAGGATAAGGGCTGAGCAACCACGTGGCATTGGATCGTAGAGGGGAAAGTATCGACCATAGACGTGCGCGCGCACGGGATACCATTGCACACACCATCACCACTCCAAGAGGGATAAATGGGTTATTTCCCCTCGATGGTCCTTTTTTTTTTATTCTTATGCAACACAGTATTAATAGTAAAATTAGAAATTTTGTTTTCAAAAACTGGCTTCCGAAAACTGAAATATAGATATTAAGAAGTCATGTAGGTAATAGACGAGTTCAAAACCCTATAAATATAATTCTATAAACAATTACACGTATTATATTTTATATTTTTACGCCTTTTACTGGGTATCTGAAAAACCTGTTTTCGTTCCGGAAAAAAAAAATGAACAAATGTAAAACGCGGCGCTAAACCGACGTGGCTCGATTTTAGTGTACAACAATTCATGAAACCGGCGTCATCTGTGTACCTCAGCTTATGAACTGTACACAACTATATAATAATATTGTATTCGACCGAGATGGGCAATCCGCCTGTGAACAAAAAAGATAAACTCGTTGTGACTGTTTATATTTTGTTGTGGCACCCTGCGCGTCTCGACGAATATCCAATGACGTCTGTGAATCGCAACGTTATTATATTTTAATAATAATATTATGTTGAATGTTTTCCGGGAAAATAATATCATGCCCTCCACTTAGAACACAATAAGGACCTAACCTTAGTAGTATCACAGCTTACATTCTATATTATTTTAGTATCATATTATAATGGTGTTTTTTTTTTCTGTTACAGGATCACCACAAGCAGTCAGAGCTATTATTACCATGAACTGTTGAGTGTCGACGACAGAAACGATATTGTTCCCCGGAACCCAATGCGATTTGTCGCGTGTCAGTGTGCCGCCAGACGCAGACGATCGGTATGTGCGATAATATTATTATAGTCATGACTTGATTTTTTTTTTTTACGAGCCATTTCTGCGAGTCCGCAAACTATTCGATTCTCGGCGAACTTGCAGCGCTCTCGTCGTGTTATAATTATTATTATTGTTAGGAGGTGCAATAACGCACGCGTATAAATTATATAATGATGATTGATACGACGTAAATAAGACCGTTCTCGTAAACCGATCAGGATTTTGTAACTGTTTACGGTATAGTTCTATTTTCGACGACTTATTTATCCGTTTCCTCCGACCACACCGCCACGCGTTAAAATATATCGTTTTTTTAGAAGATATTATATACTATATTCACACCCATTACCCGTCTCGCATACGAGCCGTATATACTATGTACGCACATATGACGTTTATTTACATTTTATATATATTAATAGCGCATTCGTTGCAAACAATTATATTATTATATACTTTTCGACATTTTCTATTCACCGAGCACTCGTTTCCAATCGTTCAGATATCAACGATAACACTCGAACGCGCATCGTATAATATAGTAATAACTATTGTCCTGGACCCTCCTCCAGCCGCCCCCGAATTCGGAAACCTCGCAGACTCCCCGTTTGCCTGCAGATTCGTTTAGCAACGGTGTTTATTCGAAACGCGTTAATTGCAAACGACGCAAGTGCGTGACACAAGATAGCCGCATGCATGAAATGACATCCGTTCTGGTTTCTCGTGTGTAAACAAGTCTCTCGCGCTCGGCGTTTTTTTTTCGGTTTTTATTATTATTTAACACTCCGTTGGCCATTGCACATAGTGTATCGGCCTTCGCAGCTGGACGGGTGCCCGGCACTGGAAAAAAAAAATTAAAAAACTACGAATTCTAGTGTAGCGCGCGTACACAAGTATATCACCGAGTGCCAAACTGCAGCATGTATGTATACGTTATTATTATATATTTTTAAATTCATCATCTGGCGTTCATATTTTTAGCATTCGGTGCATCATCGGCAATTTCACATATACATTATACGTCTGGTGCAACATTACAGCGATAGACTTGGAGGCACAATAGTTGATGCGGCGGTGGTGATGGTGTTGGCGGTGAACAGTTGTTTAATAATATGCTGTTGGTATATTTATTTTTATTGGTTGCGTCAGTAGTGGTGACGGTATAGTAGTACAACTCATCGATTTTTTCCCTTTTTTCTTTCCCATTTTATAATTCTACGGTTTCTCATTTTGTACGACGCCAGCAGTCTCTATCGAGGGCTCTCATCAATCAAGACTCGAACGTGGTAAAAATCGAGTTCCGACAGTTAAAACTTGTCACGCAACCCTCATTTTGCTCCCCGACCGACGCCAACTACTCTTTCTATCTCTATCTTCCCGTCGGTGTTCCGAGACTTTATCTTTAATTAAAAAGGTCTTTCGATGTATAAAGTGTATGTGTATATATATAGTGTTACGCCGTGATGCACTGTATGCTTTGTGTGTGCGCGTGCGAAAAGTTTCTTATTTTCCCAATTAATATAAAAGCAGTGTCGCCAGACTGGCTCGATCATTATCAAGATACCCCGTTTAGTAGTCCCCAGAGGTCCCCGCGATCCCTTATTATTATACTGAGTGGTGTTTTTTTTCTTTTTCCATAAGTATAGTAAATCAATATAATAATGATTAGCGAATATTGCGCCGCCATCACGTACCTACCTTTATAATATATATATACATCTCAAATTGTCTAGATGGTGTATTAAAATAGTGCAATTAATTTTACATAAAATGCACACGACCGTTGGCTTATTATCAATGTTAAAAGTACGTTTACTTGTACGGTATATTTTGAATCTCATATTATGAGATAGTGTAAAAAAAACCACCGACAGTCAGTTATTATAATTATGTGTGCCGTGTGTGCAGCTGACATAGACTTATATTATACTGAGTGAGTACGTTTGATCTTGCTACTACAAGTACATGTGTCAGATCTCATAATAATTTGATGCTTTTAATCATCAATGTACCTGCCCTATACTAGTCACCTGATATATTATATCACCATAGGGAGAAATCTGTATGCGAATCAACTTTAATTCGATCACGAGCATTATATTTAAATTGATTTATAATAATGTGTGTGCCACATTATGGCAGATGCGTTGTATATATAGTATAATCGGGTCGTACAAATAAAATATATCGAGTTTCACCACGAAATATATTTGGACTTACACAACATAACAAATATCATACCGAAAACCGTATATACAAGTCTCGTTTTATTTTATTTAAAAATTATTTTCGTATATTTCAATGGCTTCTTATAATGCCGTTTCGAACTTCTTCGGCCCTAAACAGTATAATATCATTATAATATAATATTACGTTATTACAGAGCAGAGTCGATGTCACTATTCCACCGACCGCTAAAAGTTTAGAAATCAGACGGTTCGGAGTAAACTTCATTACGCGTCGGCATCCGGCCAAAAGTTAAGTAGATATATACTCCTCTTTTCCCTTATCTTACCCTAGTTTGCCGACGGCGTTTACACACTCCCATATGTGTGTGTGTGTGTGTGTGTGTGTGTGTGTGTGTGTGTGTGTTCGTTCGTATTCAATTAAATTATCCAACGCTCCACCACCGTCGCGAGAGGGGGCGGGGAAACGCGTGTGAGCTGACGCCGCCGCCACAACACACGCGAGAGTTGAGGACTATGCGGAAGTAGTTCCGGTTCGAGAACTGCCAAAAGGTTTTCCGGTTTCTCCGTGTCGGGCTCCGTTAACGAGATAAAACCCATCTCCGAACAAACTTATATGAAACTGTAGTGTGCGGTGCCTGAACAGCGGACTATATGTAGTTGTACGTTGTGGCCGTATAAACATTATAACGATTTCATCGCACCGACGACGAAAACATTATTTCATGGGTCGCACGTATATATTATGGTGAATATAATAACGCGTATATATGCGTGTGGTAATATATTAGCTTCTAAGATACTCTTACGGAGGTTTCGTCTATATATGTCACGCATTAACGCGTTTCACCGTATCAGCTGGCTCAAAACACTTGTGATTATATTATACCTGTCGTGTGGACTTTGCGAGCTAGGGACGTAATCGCGATTCGGCGGATGGACGGTCGCTCCCCCTTGCTTAAACCCAGCAAAAGTTTAAGGAGCCGTTCCAAAATAATTTGCGTTCGAATAATTCGGTTAGACCCGCGCTATGCCAACATTTCAGTGAGTCTAGCTATTCTTGCACGTCTATGAGAAACATAAGATTACATAGGTACACCACTACAGAGCTTATTGTCTTTACGCGATTTAAAGCGCATATTATGTATCATATTTTGTCTCTTACTATCGATTATGTTTCCGATTGTGTGTATTATGACAAATATCCGACAGCCATTACAATGAGTTGTGCTCGTACTTTAATAGCCGTATATTCTGGTCTTAAGGCATTTAAATCCAAATATGGCGTAGGTACCTGTAATAATGTATCCACTGTACATTTTGTTTTTTCCGTCACGAAGCGCGAGAAATCGGTTAACAAGAAATAAGGATAATAACAATATACAGTTATTGTTCAGATGTTATATTGTGATAGTTATTTTTCTTGGCAAAAATAAGCTCTACAAATTAATTTTGAAAAATATGCAAATAAATTACGTATAGCATCGACGACGGACGATTGTTCGTGAAATACACGGTTGTTGGTCGGTCGGTGTGAAATCGCGACGACGATAAGGCGTTCGTCGTCGTCGACCGTCGCCCGGCATAAATCAACGCCTCGCCAGCGGACGGTCGCGGCATACTAATCGAGTACTCGAATATGGTGGAGGTGGTCACAGGTCGTAGTATTTCCGATAAAAGAAAATATATAGATGTTTGAATTAAAAATGTCTCATTATTATTATCGAGTCCGGACGCTGTGCTATAATATAATATTAGGTATATACCGCGGAATGTAGGTATATGGTAATAATAATAATAATAATAATAATAATAATCATTATTACAGCAGTATAATATAATAGTACCTATACTATCGAGAGGCTACCGTCTAGAATCCGAAACGAGATCGGATGGCGTGCGGTACATAGTATATATATATATTTGATATGATATATTTTTATATTATCATTGTTACGATGCAGTGCTGTATATATATATAATATATATATATATATATATATATAATATATATATATATATATATAGCCGAGTAATAGTGAGTGTATATTATGTATACATACGTGTAGGGTGGAGGTGTATTATATATACGTATTTTTATTTTTTACGGCTCTGGCAAAAGTCACGTACTGCGATTTAATTGCGCGTGGCGGGCGTGCGAGCTTCAATCGTAAACCATATTATTTTCTTATCACGTTTTTTGTTTCTTCGTCGTCGAGGGGAGAAAAACTGCAGCAGCGCCGAGCACACCCTGCACCCCGCCCTTGCGTATCGCACATTATATATACATACACTTGTGTGTATTGGTATCCTAAATATATATATATATATATATAATGTAAGGTACAATCGCAATTTTTCCCGTATTGTATATTATTGTAACAATGCGCGATAATAATAATATTATACACACTATCGCGACGACTACGACGACGAAGAGGCACGTCCCCTTACTCGGGTTACGG
Organism: Myzus persicae; assembly: GCF_001856785.1. Classification (NCBI taxonomy): domain Eukaryota; kingdom Metazoa; phylum Arthropoda; class Insecta; order Hemiptera; family Aphididae; genus Myzus; species Myzus persicae. The sequence goes on along the minus strand of NW_019101169.1, from coordinate 32,746 downwards.
CATCGTGTGTTTTAATTGATAGTCGTATTATATATATTATGAGAACCGGCCAGGCCATCGGACTTGAATAAGTCGTGCACGGTACACGAAACTTAGACCAAACTATTGCAGCACGCAAACGCCCCACGTTTAAAACCCCCCCAAAACAGCGTCAAATTACTATTACAATGGACGGATTACAGTAGTACAGCCATGAAGCATCGTGTCTCCACCGTTTCATAAGTCCTAACAGTATTAGCCTATAAGATTCGGCCAAATATCACATTAATATAGGTCATTATATGTATATTATTAAGATATTATAGTGGGCAACATACAAATATGAGCATATTCTATTAAGGATTTGAGGAATATAGAAAAATTGAAATACAATTACAACCCTTATTTTCTTTAAAACTTTCCCCCGCCGATCTATTATCCATAGTTATCAGGAAGCAGATTAAAATATACTCAGTAGGTAGGTGTACGATAAACAATGTATACCTACTTTCGTTTTTTCAGCACAGGATGGATATACTAATACAACAATAAAATAATAATATATTATGCAGCATACGATATTATACGAGTATATTGAGTTTATTTCGTTTGACGCATCTGTCTTTAAATTCGGTAGTGTGTGCGTCGGTTAAATAATTTTCATGCTGCTGAAATGATTTATTCTGATTCTGAGCGGCGTGCGTGGGCAACCGTGCAATGCACCGTACACAGTTATAATGGGTATGTACATTAATCGATAAACACTCGTCGCAGCCATCTTTCACCAACGCCCGTGGAACATATTTTTTTTTACAAAACACTTTTTTTCAACGAAGCTCTTCTGCTCCTATATAGATCGTCGTGGTGCAGGACCTTTATTTTTAACGCAGTCGACGAGGTCACCGCCGACACTCGTGCCACTACGGTACACTCGTATTGTCCGTACGTCATTCAAGCACAATAATAATAATAAATTTTATAGTATATGCGCACTCCTATTTTATTCGTTATACGAAAATGTATATTCGCCAAAATCTGCATTCTTCGTCGTAGTCGTATAACATGAAATGTCAGTTCCCGAAACTTGACGACGACGATCCGAAATTTCCGTTGTGAACGAAACAATATAGGTATTATATGTATTAAATACATTACGTATAATATATATTACGTTTTAAGTTCCAATAATACGTCGGAAAAGTTAAGACGGTGAAATGTCACATTTTTTCCACGTCGGATATAAACAATATAAAATTACAATGTATAAACTATTATGCTCTCAGCAAACTCGCTCGACCGATATTCCGTTCTCTCTCCGTCTCCGGCCGAATTGAACGCACTTGCACGGCCAACTCGTTATAATAATAATAATAATAATAATAATAATAATAATAATAATAATAATAATGCATAGATAGGCGCACGAGCAGCTCGGCCACCATAGGTACCATCTGAATTTCAGATCTGTATTCGTGACAGACGCTAACTGCTCGTGGACCGTAGTGGTGTGTATAGTTACATTATATATTATACAAGTACCACGACCGCGGTTGTGTTTCGTTCGCCACCACGTCGGAGTTTGATTAGAAAAAGAAAACAATGATGATCCGTATTTAAAATGCCGTATTCTGCTTTGGAACAAGGGATTTTAAATGAGCGTTGTCATTAAAAAATGTAGAAAATTAGAAACATTTTAACGATTTAAAATAGTAAAAGATGTAATTCTTTTAGAACATTTTGCTTTTCTAACGACTTTGAAATAATGCAGAAAACTATTTTCAAAAATCTAAAAAGTTTTTTCAAATACCTAATGAGTGTCTCGCGTTAAATGGATCGTCCGGTATACGCAGTATCGAGTCGTTTGGTAGTTGTATATTACATATAATATATTAGTATATTACTGTGTATATCTGGGCTATTGGTCGAACGTTTATTTCTTGTTCGTTTGCAGCGGTGACTGCGTGGAAATTTTTTTTTCATTTTTAAAACGCGTCTAACCCCGTCCGCTCGAGATAACATCGCGGCTGACACGCGGTATACTCTATATGCACGGCGGAATTATACGGACTTGGGAGGAGGACAGCCGCCGCGTATATGCCTACATCGTTATTCCTATGACGTATTATGTATATTGTTATTTTTCATTATTATTATTATTATTATTATTATTTTTTTTTTTTACCATTACCGTTTCTTTGTCAAATGTGACTCGGGCGACGGCGCCGCCGTCGAGAGAGTATTTTTTTTTATATGTGTTTATATTATATATACCTATGTAGATATGCTCAGTGCTCACATATACCATAACATTCGTATGCGCGTGAACGTTTTTCGAAATGTGAACGACCAGCCGAAGCCGAGGACGATGTCAATCCAAAATAATTTCAAAGTGTATATTTTGAACTACGTATTTTATTTATTTTATAAGAACAAAGTCCAAATTAACGATACAAATATTTACATTTTAGTGGTCTTACATAGTTACATAGGTAATTATATTATTATTGTCCACTCGCTTTTCATAAATAATAATAACTTATGTTTATATCGGTATGGCGTGAGCGCATTTCACCATTAAGAAACAAAGCTGTGCATCATAATATCCAATTGCAACCAAATTGTACATATTATATTTTATTTTATATCATATTAAGCACTGCGGACATTTCTTTAAATATATGTACCTATATATAAACTATCACGACTAGTAAATAGTACTTTTTTTCAAATTTATAGACATTTGTTACATATATTTTCAGGATAGATTATTTTCCATACCAATTGATTTTCTAACGATACATACTTCCCAGCCCCGACTGTAATGCAGATAAACGCGCTTAAAACTCGTTCCCTCGGCGGGAGAGCAAGGGGGGGGGGAGAAAGAAAGAGTAATAAAGAATATTAGATTGTACCGGGACGTTTCGTATTAATATCACTCACGGTATACGTACATATATATAATGTAACTTTACAACATACAAGTATAAATGACAAAACGTAAATTCCTGTGAGACATATCACGTGATACGCTCATAATGTCGACGACGGCGATGATGATCTATCTGTGTGTGTGTGTGTATGTGT